>NC_056625.2:25951595-26259490 GCF_002870075.4 Lactuca sativa | reverse complement strand
TGTTCTTCTTCCGAGTCTTGTTCTTCCATTTTTACAGTTGAGTTCTCATGCATATATCATTATATATTGCACTGCTTCCCGCGAATGCAATCTGTAAACCACGATTCCTTCCATGAATCTCTAAAGGCATCCTATGTAACATACATGAAAATAAAAAGAATCCCCTTAATGACTCCATCAATACACTCAAGAAAGACTATATATGTATATCCACCTTTGTGTCATCAGAAACTCCATCTCCAACAGCACCAAAGCTATCAACATTTATAAGAACTCTGAAACCACGTTCATCACCTGACTATGATGGCAAGTCAGAATCATCTTCTATTTTTAAACTTTTATCCTCAAGCATGTCTAAGGAGTCAGAAAAATTGCTTTCTTCATACTCACAAACCAACAATAGAGATAGAGAAAGAAAAGAAATAAATACAAGAGTGCTCATGATTTTGTTGTTGTTTGTTTAGATTAAATCATGTTTTGAGTCACTCAATAAGCCTCAAAACAATATTTCAAAGTCCTTCTATGAGAAATGAGAATTGGTGGTGGAAGAAATCCAAGTTCCAATTTATGCAACCTACTTTGTTTTCCACCAAATATTTTGTACCTTGATGAGTGGGTTGTGAGTAGGATGGTATTTTTATTGTTTGAAATGCAACGTCTGTTAAGAGGCTAATTTTTACCCTTATGGGTCTTCTTAGTGATGGATTAATGTGTTAAGTGGTCAAAAAGGCTTTGAAATCCAAAGCTGGAAAATTCAGCAAAAATTACAAATATGTCCTTGTATTGGAAAAATTATAGAAAATCACTAGGAATCGAATTAATGATCCTTAACTTTCAAAGTTTCCATTTTGAATCTAGTTTATCCATTAATTTTTCCATAACCTTTTGTTGCTTCTAACTTAAGTGAAAATCATATTTTTCACCAGCTAGTCACAATTTAGCTGCATTGATAGACAGTTTTGTAAAAATCATATAAAATTTTAGAAAAATCGTTTGGACCTTCAAAAGTACATTCTGAAAAGATAAAAAGTCTTAACTTCTGCAATACGAAATAAAAACGGAAGTTATACAGGTTTAAAGTGTGCTAAAACAACATTACACAGTGGTTGTTTTGGGTCCAAAACTGAGAATTTTAATTGTTAGTTGATTTAAGTGTTTGATAATTTGTATAACACAATACTTTATTTGATTGTTGGACATAATCCTACTTTTGAAAGCCACGTAAGATTATATATATATATATATATATATATATATATATATATATATATATATATATATTGAGAGAGAGGGAGAGGGAGAAAGAGAGGTTATTGTAAATGCATATAATTAACTGCAATCATTTTCATCATGTTTTGACTGTCATATCATTACAATGCTGAAATGAGTTAATTTGGAAACACTTTTTGTGAAACATATTATCGTTAGACAGAGATATAGTCACCACATAATTTTTTATAGTAAACTTCATTTGTAATCAAACGATGATATGCATTTACAATAACCATTATAGTGACAGCAGACAATAAACACATATGATTTCGATTACAAAAATCAGGGGGAAAACGAAACTCGAGAGCATGCAATTGAATGCAGTTGAACGAAAACAATAACACATACATCTAAAATTTGCAGACATCATACAGATTTCGATTTCAACAAAGACATATGATTTCGATTTCAACTGAAATCAGGGGAAAAGGAAAACCTAGAGCAGGCACAATTAAATGAAAGCAGGATGAGGAAAATCGCACCTGAATCGAATAGAATCTGTGGTATGCAATGGTCGCCGGTGTTGTTGGGTGCGACGGTATCCGACAATAGAAGTCAGCGGCGAGCTATCGACGACAGGTAATCAGGGATCACCTGAGTAGGCGACGAGAGAAGAAAGGAGACTCATGTGGGTTTTTCTTGTCTGGAAGTATAGGAACGAAAAGTTTTTATTATGTTAAAAGGATATTTTGGTCAATTCTTAAATGTAGTGAAATAAGATTGAGTGTATTATGAAAAATGACTTACTGGATTTTTAAAAAATTATAATCCAAACATTCATTTATATTTGTGAAACGATTAAAACTATCTAATGATAGATAACCAAAAATTTGTTGATTGGGATTCAGTTTGTAACTTGTGCCACATGTAAGTAACACATATCGACAAAATATCCAAAAACAAGTCATTCCTATTTTCACTCTTCCACCCCCCCCCTCCCACAAAAAAAAACTATTCATTTTAGAACTCAGACACAACAAAAATATTATCAAGACCTTATCTTATATTTTACCTAGATAAGAAAATTAAAAGGAATAGTGCTAGTATGCTGACCTTGAGAGAGAGTGCATTCTTGACTTCTTCCAGTCTTTCTTCATTCTCTTTTTTATGTTTCTTGTCAAATTCACTCATCGTGTCTGCCCATTTTATCTTGTCTTGAATTGAAATCAATCAATTATCTGATGTGCCCAGCCTGTATAATACCATAAATGCCCCCAGCCACAGCTAGTCCATCATAAATATTGGTTGAAAGAAATATCACTAGACACAAGAAAATTCAATACCAAATGCAAGAAATAAAATTCAAATACAAAAGCTTCCTTCAAAAGTATAATACCTTGATGAGAAACATGAGAGCAAAGTTTCAGGGCATAAAAGGACAGCAAGTGTTGGTGCTGACATTGGTGCTTGGACTATTGTGGTGGATGATGATGGCGGAAAACCAGAAGAGCCTCCAAGAAAGATACCAAGTATTTTAGGGTTTAAGATAGTGATGCCATGTTTGTTGTTGGGTTAACTTCAATACATAGCAACAGACTTCCATTGATTTGTACATCATAGCATCCTACTTTCCTTTCTTCCTATTAATACAAAGAAATTTTCGCTGCTATAATTGGATAGACTTTTGAATGTATAGTGTCATAATAAGGAAAAAATTGAAAGCAAAATGATATGATTGGGAGACGTTTCAAAACACAATGCGTAAATAAGGTGCTTACTTCCACAATACACACCAAATATAAGGTGTTTTTTCAAATAATAAATTCCATCTTCCACACTCTGTCCACTTAAATTGATTTTCATCCGATTTATGTGATTTTCAAAGGAGTCGAATGGAGGAAGAGTTGTAGAAACAACACTAGCATAACTCCTACAACAAGATCCGTGTCAAATAAAAAATTATTAGGACCAACATCATATCGTATTAATACAAAACAGAGTAATCTAAATAATTTCTGCAAAGCCTTACCTGTAATTACCACCCGTTTGGACATAATTATTAAATTGAAATCTCTTTAACTGTCAGAAAGGGTTAATAGCAACAAGAATATATGTTAGATCAACACCAATATCCAAAACAAATTCATATCATGATCCATATTTAAGATGTATAGAATAAAAAGCCATATAATTTTACCATAGCATCTCTGGACACACACACACACACACACACAAGTTCCAGCCACTACAGCTCAACCACCATCCTTGTAGTTCTTAGAATTATACTCTTCATAAATGGCCTTACAGTCGCATAAATAATAGCCTAGAAATAGTTGCCATCATAAGAGAAACATCTATGAACAAATATATTTATACAAAATCAAAAAATAATTTATTGAATTGGAACTATAAAAAAAAGTTTGAAGTCATAAATCGAGAAAAGTTAGGAAGAGGTTATAAATACCTACCAGAAGACCAAATTCAAAAGATGATACAATTTGAAACATAATCGAAAATGGAGAGATCAGAGTTGGTGAATTGTTGCAATAATCAGATGCCTTTTGTGAATAACTTGTTCCGATATACCGGCAATATATGAAATCGCTGCCCTGAAACTCCTCAATAAGCCGTCATAGTTGATCGGCTAGTGAAGTGAACCTCAAATGTGATTGGAAGATCGTTTCCATATCCGCCGGATCGATAGAGGAATCAATAGACTAGATACTTAAAAAAGAAAGAGAAAATTACAATATAATTGAAAATTCGGAAACATTACCATTTTCGAATTAGGAATATCACTGAGAACAGAACAGAGAGCTATGACAGATGCTTTTTACTTGAGACGAACTTCATCGAGAGCTCCATCGCTGTTGAAGATAGTATCTGAAATGTTGATTCTATTGATTTAGAATCCTAACATGAGATTGAAATCGTGGACAGAAAACAATTAAAAACCCAAAGTTTTTGGTATTAACTGTAACTGAAATTGAAGAGGTGAGGGCGTGAGGCAACGATAGGCTGAGAGAGATTTCTGGCAGAGGTGAGACGAAGACAGTTCCACAATCAGATGGAGGCAGAGGCAAACAACACCATCTGACGAAGTCAAACGACAGCGTTTGTAGCAAAATTGATGGTGATTGAGGTCGGAGATGAGACAAAGATCGATCTTCGGTGAGGATGAGAGAATGTGTGGCGGAGAAGGAGGATTTGGCGTTGATTTTCTGGAGAGCGAAGGAGGTGGTCGCCGATTAGATTTTTGATCTCCATCTTGTATTCCGATTTGAACCAGGAACAGATCTGGCATATTAGACGGTATATTAGGTTGTCTCTAAAATGCCCCTGATTCATGTGAAATAGGATGCCCCCGCCTCCTTTTTCCCTTTGTTATTTACGAAAATCCCATAAATCATCCTAACATTTAATTATTTTGATCTAACGGCCTTCGTTTGGTTCTCGGGTTCTCGGGAAACTTTGAGATCTCAAATGATCCTTCCTCTATTTATATACTAGAAAAATTAGAGGTCCGTGCTAAGCACGGTCCATGAATAGTGTTTTCGGTATTTCTTAGAAAAACCACAAGATTATGCTGACAACCCATACTCAATGAAATACATTTCATGCTTGCATTGTTCTTTTGTGACGGTATTTTATAAGGCTAAATACATCAAATAACAATGAACTTTCATTCATAGTTTTTCTATCGAGTATTTCGATAATAATGTAAGAACAATGCTTTATTGGAAGCTCCCTTGATGAAGTACGAAATGGGAGATGTGCTTCTTATGTAAAAACTACAGGTCTGTATAAGGATGAATAATTTTATCTCATCCTGCATAAACGGACATTAAATATAACTGGAAAATGAATATATTGAAATCAAATTTACATTTTAGGATTCTTATCCATGGTTGGTAAGCATAATTTGCTATATCGTTGTTGTATTTTCGCGGACATGATTTATATTTAATATAAATAGATGTGTAATTTATTTTTTGTTCCACAAATTGCTTGGTTTCTATCCATTGGGATTTGTTAAGGTATTTATATATGGGTAAATATATTAAATTGACATGATAATGTTGATTACAAGTTTTTATATTTTTGGGTTATGGATATACGCAAATTCATAGCTTAATGTGTGTTATAGCACACATTTTGTGTGCAATCAATTATATCTATTGGTGTGGTTTTTTCAAAATTGACATTAGAAACTAAGTTCTCTTCTAATGATGACTTCATAAGCAACAACAAATGATTATACCTAAAAAACATATATTTAACAACTTAAATTTCGTAGTTCATGTTTGTTTATAATAGGCACGTTTGGAGTACTCTCATTGCAGTCATCATAAGATTCTATCATAATTTTTTTTTGAGCTCACATCAATGGTGGTAATCTTTATTGAATAAGATTACATAAATGGTGGAATCTATATTAAATCTTCAGTTATTGCCGTCGAATACACCTGCATAAAAATATTTATTTATTTATCTAGGGATACATATCCATCATTAAAGATCAGTAAGATTTTTTCACAAGGGCAAAATGAAGTGTATGTAAGTATAAACAATCACTTTTTTTTTTTAATAAATGAGCTGTTTTGAATGTGAGTATATGACAATTGCATAATTCTACTTTTTTTAACTGAATGAACTGTATGAATTTGAGTATAAACAGTCTCTCGGTTAGACTAATCGAATTGTGTGAACGTGATAAAATGACCATTTTACCCTATTTAGATTGAACATAGAACAATCACTTTTTTGTAGTTAAAGAACAGTGAATGTAAGTAAACAAATATTTTAACCTTTTTAGATTGAATGTGAGTACAAGGGGTCATTTTTCGGACAGAAAGAATAGTATGAATTAGTAAATGACCATTTTACCCTTTTTGGACTAAATGTGATAAAAAAAGGTCAATTCTTTTATGTTAAATGATTAGTCTGAATGTACTTTGCAAACTATATTTTGTAAAACAGGAGGCTGACATTCTTTCAGCAACTTCTTTAGGCTTAGTGTCGTACATAAGAATCTTAGTAAGTAAATTGTGGGCATTATCAAAGTCATCTTTCATAACCTGACATTGGAAGGATCTCTTTTCAAGCAGCACCTTGAAGTCTTTAATGGTTTTGGCATATTTATGTACATACCCTTCTGTATCATTGTCACTAATGGAGATAAATGTGGTGGAAGAAACCCAATTCACATAAAATGTTTAGAAAAGAGATCAGAAACGACTTGAAATATGAAGAACTCAATAGTTGTTTGGTTGGCTAATTGGCTTATCAATTAATCTACAAAAAGAAATATATAATTAGAAATAACATTTAATGTTTTACCATTTCACAACCAAAACCTCAATTTTCAATTCTAATTGTAAGATTTATTAACAAACAAAACACATGTCAAAACCTATATGCTAAATAGGCATACTGTAGAGCAAATATAACTTCTTGTCTATTAAAATAACATTTCTGGTCGTTCAGGAGAAAGCAAACTTGCAACACATCTGAACTGTGAAAAAAAAATCAAATAAAGTTCACAACTTCTCAGAATTTAAAAAAAAAACAGAACAAAAGGGGTCTGTCATTAGCTAACCATATCTTGCTTATACTCTAATCTTATAACATTCAGTGGGGAACTACTATAATTTGATCTTAACCCATGGAGTACAAGAACGATGTTCTTTAGATCCAACGGCTTGTAACTTGTATCATTCTGCCAAAAATTATTACTAAGAAAAGGCTTTTAACTTGTACCATTCATTCTGCCAAAAATTATTATTAATTTTCTTAAAAAATTGTTACATTCTATTTATACTTTTTATAAAGTTGAAGAAAAGATACATGTGCTTAGAAGGGATGTCCAATGTGAATCCATAAAAAAAAGGAACTCAGAAACAAATATTCATTCCTCGAACCTGGTTATCACAAAATCCAATCAAATCCATATAAGAGACGGTGTAAAAAATTGGGAGCGATGCTATTTTTAATAGTAGTCATAAATGGAAAACATTTTTAATCTACCTAGATATCTTCCAACTTTAATACAATATTCTTCAGGGAGCTAAAGAAACAATGATTTTGTAAGAATGAACCCTAACCCTTATTTAAATTGAAAACGAAAGGATATACAATGAAACAAAAATGAAATTGATCGCGCACATCGTTCAATTGATAGGACACATGACACAGAGACATAAATAGCCGATGTGATTTGTGAATAGATATTGATGGCCGTTCTAAAGTTACGTTAAATACTTTGTAAAAGTAATATTGGCCAGAGAAAAAAATCACAAACCCAGGCTTGAAATTTGAAAGAGTTTCAAACCAAAAAATCACAAATCCATCAAAGCTACTTTCAAAGGATAAGTAAATGAAAATAAGAAAATAAGAAGACCATGAGATATTACTTGACCATCAGTTCCTTAATGATTTCAAAAAATCAAATAAAATCTAACAATTTTTCGGATAAGAAAAGAAATCCTTGAGACCATGTAATCCAAGGAGAGTTCATCTTCGGGCTTAAACTGCCACCGCTTTAGACCACCTCCATTTAGACCCTGCAAAAAAAACATTAATTAACGACGATAATAGACAATGAGGAAGAGAAAATGCATACGGAAAACTAAAAAGCAATCGAGACAGAATAAATGGAATGGAGAGAAGAGGGTATATATATCCCATTATCTTAAAGAAGGGTATGAGAGGTTGTGTCCATTCAATGCATCATATTTCTAAAGCCCTCTAAAAGAACACTTGTCGGTTCACCTTAATCCGTTTGTCACCAATTTGATTGGTGTCGTTCCGATATTGATTGACGTTTGGCCTTATCATTTCAAATGCATAGATTTGAAGCGGCACAACAATGAATCGAATTTGATGTCCATGTTGTACGTGACATGTTGGACATTGTGTGAATTTGCTACAGGAGACATCAGGAAAAGGGCTTGAGAAAAACGAATCAGTGGATGTTGCTGAAAATGAAGGTTAGGATACGTTGCGTCGATCGGAATGTAAGACAGGTGGCTTAGATCGAAGGGGGTAAATTTCTGTTAGAAGACACGAGAATAAAAAGCCTTATATATATATATATATATATATATATATATATATATATATATATATATATATATATATATATATATATATATATATATATAAGATAGGTTTAGAAGTTATAGTTTCCGGAGAACCCAAGAACTAAAAGTGAACCGTTGGCTTGGATTTAAGATCATAAGCGTAAGATGGTATTTTACACCTTATTATTAATTTAATTACATGACTATAACATCATTTAATTCAAGAAAATCTCTTCGATTTTCTTTCCGAAATATCACCATCTGACTTCAAAATTATCAAATCGACGACGATAATCATAGAAATTCCACATCGATCGAATTGTTGTCGCTGCTAACGCAAAATCGTCATTGATTTCAAGGCAAAATCGAACTTACGAGGTGATCATCTTATTTTAATTTCATATCATTCATTCTCAAATCGATTCGATTGATCTATTATTGTATTGATTTATATTTAGTTACCTTAAATGATTAGAACGCATTCAGTATTCATTACAAAAAGTTCAATGAACATTAACCCTAAATTGAAAAAAAAAAACAAAGGATTGGAAGTCAACCCGAAATTTTCCATCCTGTTGAGTCTAACACTTCATTGGAAGCCAAACTCATTCCTGCTATCATTTAGCACAATTTGAAGCCATTTTGAGTGTTCTGAGCCTTGTACACTTAAGGGATAAATGTCGGGGTTTATCTGTTGTAGCTATAGCACAAAGATCGAGCCTGAAACACCTTGACCTGGAGTTCACAGCCACCACATGGGAGTTTACAGCCGTAAACTCCATGTGGGCCGTAAACTCCACCCCATATGATGATATGTTGGTCATTAGTTCATTCTTTCATTTCCCTTGGCTGATTTCCTCCCAAATCCTCTCAAGTATCATCCCGATCTTCGTCCCCGATCTTCAAAACTCGTAAGTTTATTGTCCTAATTAGTTGATATCTTACATGATCTAATGATTTCATCTGTGAAATCATTCCATTTTGTAGATCTTCAAGTTTCACCAAGAACACACACTAATGTTCTTGGCCAAAATCGACCATTCAAGCTCCTAGATCGTAAGTACTCTTGTTCTAACTCTTTGTACACTAGGTTTAGCATGTTTAGCGCTTAGAATCATCAAGAATTGATGGTTGAATGAGAGTTTACGGCCAAGGATCTCCCAAGGCCGTAAACTTCCTATAAGGGTGCAATGATGCCCTTTCCTCCTTCCAATTGACTAAAAGACGAGTCTTGACCGCTCCGTCTTCACAAAATCTGGTCGTCGTACTTGTCTATTTGTGACCTAAGCATACAAGTTATTTGAAAGCGAGTATCAGCAATAAAGCTGGTGAATTCATAAGTATTTATGTGTCTTTGATTTGTAAAACTGTAAAGAAAAGAATTGTAATTGTTTGAAGGAAAGTTTGTATAAGTATGAAAGTGTTTGTAAGTAATTGTAAACGTTTGAAAACCCTAGAAAATCTCATATTTCCTACTAGTAAAAAAAGTAATCTTCTACCAAGACCCAACTGTTTTGAAAGAAGCCTTCTACCAAGACCTGGCTGTTTTGAAAGTAGCCTTCTACCAAGACCCAACTGTTTTGAAAGTATGAACCTCTACATAAGTGAAGGTTTTTCCTTGTACAACAACTATTATTCAAATCTAATGTACCTCATCGATTATGTGAATGTGACACAAAGTAAATGTAATAAGGAAAATAATATAATAACTGGAATTGTATCCTTTTGTATTTTTCGTATGTAAAGTGTAAGTACTGTAGTATTTGTAATAGGTGAATACTATTGTACTAGTTGCCTTAAAATGAGTATTAAGGTATAATGTGATGGCTAGATCCCATACTAAACGCTCTACCTGTCAAAATATTTAGGGAACCAAACGTGACCCCTGCAATGATTGCAAGTCGTGAACATCCACATTATGATTATATGATCATGTATACCCAATATAACTATCACCTTTTGTTTAGAACAATGCGTTAGTGATTCATTGGTATAGTTAGATCCTGTACTTGTTCCATGCTATAACACCTTATTATGTATGTTCTGTTATCGTGTATTGTATCTCTTCATATCGTATGTAATGTATTAGTATTGTTGTAATTGTACTTCTGTAATTGTATCTCTTCATATAGAAAGTATTGTATTAGTATAAACTCATGACTGAACTAACTCTTGTGTGATTCCTTGTACTTGGAATAGTAAGTAGTATCTCCTAACTATACCTATTATAGATACTAGTAATGTACGTGTATAACCGAAGTATGCCTTTGCTACCCAAAGGTACTGAACTAACTAATGGAACTTTTATGTCTATATATGTATACATTATATATAACTAATATTTAGACGACATTTTGGACGAATAACCGATGCCCTAAGGCCACATCCCAACAAGGAAAAGGAAATAAAGTGAGCTAGCCGTCCTAAGTCCTTTAAACATTTCTTATATAACTATACATATATAGGCATGCATTTGACAATATAAAAGTATAAAAAAGTTTTGTAAAACCTTTGAAGAGTTTAATAACTAAGAAATGATGACTTGATGTCAGTTTGTAAAACGATTTGAAAGCAGTTTGATTGATAAGCACAATTTTAAGTATAAGGAAACCTTTATTTTAAACACAATTGTAATAAAGTTTGAAAGGAAACATAGAGTATGTAAGACAGTTTGATAAGAAGTTTTAAACATGTAAAAATATTTGAGAAAGCCATTTGAAGTAATCTGTTTGGTAAAACAGCTAAAGTGTAGTAAATCCATTTGTATACTAGTTATTAATCACATGTGATTGATGTACTAACTAGCATGATTCAACTTGTATTTCCCCCCCCCCCATAAAAGCATTTATAAACATTTAGAAACATTTAAAGGTTAATTAAGGGGTATGAACTCACTTGCAGTGAGTGGATCGTATGGAAGTGTCGGACAAGTGCTTGGTGTCAAGTGAAGATTTAAACACACACAATGATCCTAATAACAAATAAAGACATATATATATATATATACAATTAGTGACTATAACACTAATTAGACAAGTATAAACATCCTACTGTGAGGAAAACACTTTAGTCAAGTGCTAGGAGGCCATTAGATTGCAACAAAGGATTGCAAGGCATCATATTTGAGTTTATGGTCAATGGACCATACCTAATGGAGTTTACGGCCCAGGGGAGTTTACTACTAGCCGTGAACTCTCTAATGCGTCTCCATTTGAGGCTTAAAGGAAAGGTGTCTTAAGTGGTTAAGTGTTCCAAGGCTTAAACAAGAGGCTAGGTGAGTTTAAGGTCCAAGAATGACCCTAACTTGTGTTTACGGCCTGGGGACCACTTCCCCATGAGTTTACGGCCGTAAAATCATGGTAGGAAGCACCATTTCGTTGCTTGAAGTCCCTAGTTCATGGTGGTTGGTTCTATGCTAAGTTCTAGTCAATTGGAAAGAGGAAAGGGCATTATTGCACCATTATAAGGAGTTTACGGCCTTGGGAGATCCTTGGAAGTAAACTCTCATTCAACCATTGATTCTTGATGATTCTAAGCTCTAAACATGCTAAACCTAGTGTACAACGAGTTAGAACAAGAGTACTTACGATCTAGGAGCTTGAATGGTCGATTTTGGCCAAGAACACTAGTGTGTGTTCTTGGTGAAACTTGAAGATCTACCTAATGGAATGATTTCATGGATGAAATCATTAGATCATGTAAGATATCAACTAATTAGGACAATAAACTTACGAGTTTTGAAGATCGGGGATGAAGATCGGGATGATACTTGAGATAATTCGGGAGGAAATCAGCCAAGGGAAATGAAAGAATGAACTAATGGCCAACATATCATCATATGGGGTGGAGTTTAAGGCCCAGATGGAGTTTACGGCCGTAAACTCGCATGTGGTGGCCGTGAACTCCAGGTCAAGGTGTTTCAAGCTCGATCTTTGTGTTATAGCTTTAGTAGATAAACCCCGACACTTATCCCTTAAGTGTACAAGGCTCAGAACACTCGAACAGGCTCCAAATTGTGCTAAATGATAGCAGGAATGAGTTTGAATTCCAATGAAGTGTTAGACTGAACAGGATGGAAAATTTTGGGTTGTCACATCATCCCCCTGTTAGAGGGAATTTCATCCCGAAATTAGAATTTAGGTAAGGAAGTAGGTATGAATAATCGAGCAATGAGGTAGGGATACTTCCTATTTGATTGATTCCCGCGCTCCTAAGTGAATTTAGGTCCTCGGTTGGCATTCCAATGAACCTTCACCAATGGAATGTGGCGTTGCTTCGTCCGCTTGACCTCTCATTCCATGGTCACTAATGTTCTTCCACGAAGGCGAGGCTCTTTTCAATCTCGATGGAAAGGTAATTTTTCAAGTTCGAGACGTGGAGGGTACAATGTATATTACTGAGCTCGCAAGTAAGTTGAATTTGTGAGTTAAAGGGCTGATTCTGGTAAGAATCTTGGAGGTCCTAACTATCTTGGATTTAGCTTTCCACGATTTATGAAGCGTATCAAGCCTTCCCAGGGTGAGACTTCCAAAAGAATTTGGTCTCTCACTTGGAATTCCAAAGGTTTCTTCCTCTTGCTTCCCTCCCTAGTCAAGGGCCGCTCCCTTCTGGGTCGAAGCCATAAGAGGTTTCCGTAATTCACGAGGAGTTCTGAATGAACTACGACAGTAGGTCAGCAAGACCTAGAATTTTGTGAATTCCCGTCGGCGTATTCGGTGCTGAAAACTTCTCAACAGTTTTGATTATTGGAAGGGTCCTCAAGAATTCCCACATCACTAATAGTGTGTCTTAGGAATTTGACTCTTCAATTCCAAAACTCGTATTTAGAGAACTTCGCGTAAAGTTTCTCTGATCGTATTGTTTCCATCATTTGTTGTAGATGCTCTTCATGATTTCCTTCTTACTACGAGAGTAGATAAGTAAGTCACTTACAAGGACAATGATGAACTGATCCAAGTAAGAATGGCGCACCCTATTCATTAAGTTCATGAATACTACAGGTGTATTAAACTTATCTGAGGGGTATCACTACGGACTCGTAGCGTCCGTATCGAGTTTGGAAGATTGTCCTCGGGACATCCTTCTCTAAGATTCGCAATTGGTGATATTCGGATCTCGGGTCCGTTTCTGAAAGGTACATCGTTCCTTGTGGTTGGTCAACCAATTTTTCTATGCAAGGTAGATGGTAATGGTTTCTAATGGAGATCTTGTCGAGTTATCTGAAGTTGATGCTCTTATGAAACAATCCGCCTACCTTCTTGAAGAATAAGACTGGAGCTCTCCAGGGTGAGAAGCTTGGTCTTTCCATTCCATTGCTGAGTAGTCGTTAAGCTGTCCGAACGGTTCTTGTATCTCCATGGGTGTTAGTCTGTAGGGCGATTTGGTTACAGGCGTCGTATTGGGTTCTAAGTTTGTTCGCATGATGATGCGATTACTCATAGTCTTGGGTAGTCTTCGTCCTGAAGTTCATATTAGAAGTCATACATGGTTCATCAATCACAGTCTCGTGTATACGAGTCGTATATAATTAAGATTGAAAAGGCAGTCGAATAAATGATTCTTCTTTAAGCTCACATCCCAACGAGGAAAAGAAGTTAAAGTGGAATCATCAATTCTAAACATGTAGAACCTTGATTATATACCACCCCTGTGTATACATTCTTTAGCGATAGATCAACCATAAGGTTCCTTGGTTTGAACTTGACGTATTGTACGAGTGGTACTCCAGGGAGGTTTGCTAAGGTTTCTTCGGAAAGGATAAGAAACATGAGGTACTCTATGCATGAGTACTTCGGAGTTCTAAAATGTCGGCTTCGCTAGAAAGACGTTTACGGAGAAATAGATGTATGCACGAACTGGTATGTGAGGATCGAATGGACTCAAGTTGTATGATAATATCAGACTCACTTGGAAATAAAGACATTAGACTTGATCATAAAGGCGTTACAGACAAAACCCAACAGTGCAACTTTTAATAGAGTTACAGTACTATAGATTTACTACAAGACTATTGATGCGAACTAGGTATACTACAAAAGACAAGTATACACAGCATGAGGGTCCCTTAACTGACGAGATCTCGCAAAAGATAAGACTCGAGTTTCACAGATGTTAAACAGTTTATGAGTCTGTTACAACGAATGCCTTAGATAATTTAACGTGGGTCCGGAGTAGTCTCTCCTGTGGCAGTGATCCTTAGTATATTCCCTTCTACGCCATAGTTTTTTGTTATTGGACAAACCTTTTTGAGGTGTCCAATCTCGCCGCATTGGTGACATATCTGGCTGGTACTAGCATCGGTGGTGGAAGTGAGGTGTCGATTCGGAGTTATGTGGACACGGGTGTGTTCTTTGTTCATCCACTTTGAACATTTCCTTTTATAGCGTCTAGTTTCACCACCACTATAGCAAGCAGAGCTGACTCCGATGTCAGGGGCTCGAGTGATGGGTCGTGTCGGCGCTCCACAGCTACGAGCATGGTGCCTTAATTTGTAGCAATTGCAGCATTGTATTTCATGACAAGCCCCATTGTGATGAAAACTACACTTGTTACACTTGTTATATTGTCAGGGGCTCGAGTAATGGGTCGTGTCGGCGCTCCACAACTACGGGCATGGTGCGCTAATTTGTAGCAATTGCAACATTGTATTTCATGACAAGCCCCATTGTGATGAAAACTACACTTGTTACACTTCGGAAGTTTTCCCTCGTATGGTCTGATCGGAGCTGAAATGGCAGGAGTTGCCACTGGTTGTGGTCGCATGGCAAGCCTTTGAAATCGCTTGCGTTCTTTTTGGGCTTGACGCTTCCGTTTCTTGAACTTTGTGTTGTTGTTTTGGGTGTTGGCGACTGTTACTATGTGTTGATTTCTCGGATCGTTACCACGATCGGAATTGTCAACTCCTTTGTCAGTCTTGTTCGCATTGCCAGAGCCGAGTTGTGCAAGGAAAGCTGACACGGCAGCTGTTACCCCGGCTTGGAATGTAGCGGCGTCGATGAAGAGAATTGTTATCGAGATTTTAGAAAACAAAGTTAGATTTGAGTGATTGAAGATTAAGAACATGAAGAGTAAATATTAATCAGATCTCATATTGATAAAAACTGATTACAAAATAACCAGAGAAGAGATATCTGTTACAAAAAGTCTCTTCCTACTTCTAACCTTAGTCCCTATTTATAGGGAACATGAGTGTACAAAAAATATACTAAGTCTATACATTTTCATTTCGCAAAACAGATGACTTAGTAAAATTACATAAAATGCGAAACTATACAATACACTATATTCGACTTTTACAATTTTACATCTACATTCTCCCCCTTTGTAAATAGTCGATGCTATTCAACCCATAAGCTTTTGAACAGCAGTGTGAGTTGTCCTTCGCACTTCTCCATACCAGAAGATCACCTTCTTGAGATCTTTCTTGTCTCCTTCATTATTCTTCTTGCAGTTATTCATACGTACAATAAAGTGCGTATATTGTGAAGAATTATATCTTTCAATCTCTGAGACTTTGAACAAAAATTTTTTCGGTTTTCCTTTTGTGTCTCTTCCAGAAAACACCATGCCAAATGGTTTTAGGCATATTTCTCCAACTACATACTTCGACAAAGCTGATTGGGATAAAGTTTCTTCCCAAGGAACTTTTACTTCTCTACCCAGCACATTCGCCAGTTCATCGTCTGTAAGAGCCAAACAATCGAAGTAGTTGTCGATGAATGTCTTCACATGTGCGAAGCCTACCTTGAACACATCTGTCTCAGAGCCTTTGAGATTATTTTCTTCCATATGCTTCAAGATCAGAGCCACTTGAATTAAATCATTGCAGTTCATCAATGGAAAATCAGCTACCGTGAAGTCATACTGCTTATTGTCTGCTCTGATAACAAAATAACGGAAATTTTGAAGCATGTCTTCAAACAAAATATCTTTCTTAATTGTCAGCACCTTTTTGATCTTCATTAAAGACCAAACATCATCTGGATTCTTCCCCAAGACTGCATGAAATCTGATTTTCATGTGAGTATAATCGTGAGGATTATCAAACTTCTCACTAATCTGATATTGAGCAGTGATGAACAACATTTCATTTATCGGGAAATCCAATTGACAATGATCTGAGTTCGCAATATCATAACTTCTTTTTGGCTTCTTCTCGAACTCATACATCTCCCTTCCCACAACTTTTGACTCTATTGTTTCGTAAGAGTAAAGTTTCACAGGATCTCCTTTGTTCATGGAGGGAGGATCACTTGCTCTCTGCCTCATTATGCTTTGGATTTGCCTCATCCTCTCTAACTCTGCTTCAGCCTCAACTTTCTTTTCCTCCTTCGATTTTTCATATAATATTCCTTTTTCTTTTCCCTCCACTCCTGTTTGAATTCTCTAACTCGAACCTCCTTCTTTTTCTCCAATAACAATACCTTTGGAAACTGTTTTTGTGGTTATTGTAGTTGAAGAAATTGGCTTCGTAGGTATAGGAAGAGTGGCTATAAGCTGAGTCGATATCACTTTTCCAACAGTTTTTACCTCCTCTTCTTTACTTCGACTTTTCTCTCCCCCTTGCACCTCTGTGAAAACAGGTGGGGCACTTTTCGGTAGTAAAGAAGTGAAATTTGTAAGTGGAGCGAGGGATTTTTGAATTGCTTGTTCTAAAGTATTAATCTTTAGAGACAAGAATTCAGGAGTAAGGATTTGAGTTGATGAAGATTGCAAAACTGTTGTTTTAAGCTCAGTCACCAACTTTGTCAGCTGATCAAACTTCTCCTTTGTTTCTTCTTTATGAGCTTCAAGAACAAGAACATCAATAAACTTTTGGAGTTTGGAAGAAACCTCCACAATCTGCTTTTGAACGTCTGCATGTTTAGTATGAATATCCTGAAGATCCTTCGCAAGTTCAGACTTCAACTCTTGAATCTTAAAGTTTACATCCTCACGAACTTTCTTTACATCTTGTACAAAAAGAACATGACGTTCTTTTGTAGCAAGTTTTAAATCTTGAACCACGGAAGTAAAATTGCTCCCTTGTGCTTTAATACGAAGCTCATTATTTTTGTCTGTTTGATCAACCTTCTCCATGATACGCTTCTCAGCCCCTTTTAGCATGACATCAACCTCCATGGCTGATATAGAAGACATCCTACCAGAATCAGCTTGCGTTTGAATAATGGCCTTCAATTTCTAATTAAGAATTTTAAACTGTTTTCCTGTCATCAGCATATGATCAGGAATATCCTCTTCATCTGAATCAAAATGAATATCATCAAGTATCCCTCCAAAGGCTCCTCCTTCAGCTTCAGTATCAGACAACGGTTGCGAAGGTTGAGGATTTTCAGGTGATTGGGATGGAAAAAGTGTTGTAAATGGGTTTTGAAGAGCATGATCAAATATGGAAGAAGTGATAGATAAAGTTGGAATTGGAAGCGAAACAATGGGTAACGAAATAGGTAATGAGATTGTGGTTTCAACACTCATGATAGGTGTCCCTGTATTAGATACGTTAACAACCGTATCAGAAATAGGTACCTCCTCAACAATTGATTTGGTAGTGACTATTTCGAGTGGTTTGGTAAGTGGTAGAGTAGAAGAAATTTGCGAAGTAGGGATTATCGGTAATGAAACATTTACCGTAGATGTTACTGGTGGAGTTTCTGGTACAACTTCTTCATAAGAGGATTCATTGCGAATCACCACCTTCTTCTTCTTAACAAGTGAACGCTGCATATTTTTGACCATATCTTCAGCTCGTTGTCTTTTCTTTCCTGGAGACACCGGAGCTGGAATACTGCGAATAGTTACACCTTTACTGGTCACCTCAGCTTTGCGAATTTTCTTCAATACCCTAGACTTAGAAGGTATGATTTCTTTCTTGGATTTAGAAGAAGTTTCTTCAATGTGAACATCTTCAGGTTGATCTTGTTGAGAAGATGAACCTTTCGCATTTTTCTTTCCAACAGTCTTCTTCTTAGACGAAGCAGCAACATCTAACAGTACTCCAGTTTGCACAGATTGATCAACTGTTCGCAAATATCTCACCAAGACTTTGTGAGTTTGAGAAACTTTGCAAAGCATCGCATCTGGAATGCGAACCACATGAGAAAAAATTGCCTCATCATCTTCTACAGTCTTTGGAAATTGGTAGAAGGAAAATTCAGCAATTGCAACATCTGTCATCACTGGAATTGCTTCTTTCTCATAAACTTTTTCCAGAATTAAGCTCCAGTATCTTGCACATGAAATCCCTTTCTCCGAATTTGTATTTTCAAGACTTTTAACAAATTCCTTCCACAATTGAGTTGCATAATCAACATTGATATCATAGTAGATGCCCATAACCATGGCATATACTTCCATTCGTCCTCTATCCAATCCAACTGATCTTCCTGTTAAGCACCTTAGAAAAATTCCAAATAAGAAATTTCAGATACACGGCAACCCAGACTTTCTGAAGTCACTGATTTTCTCAAGATCCGGTTGATGACCCATCTCATTGAACATGTGAATGATCTGCGAGTTGACAGGTTTGACAAACGGAGGGTTGTTTGGAATCTGCAAGATTTCAACAAACATCTTCTTGGATAGTTTAACCCGTTTGTTGTTGGTTAAATTGAAGTTGATCACATCCGCTGTGTGATTGTATGATGCCGTTGAAGCTGCCAGGGATAACCATACCATTGGAACAGAGAAGGAACTGAACATAGCAGTTGACAGAGGTGATCGTTTCAGAGCAACGATAAGCATCTTCAATTCTTCAGGATAAGAGGAAACGTTTGGATCGACTTGGTAATTTGTGCTTTGAATCTTCATCAGAGATTGAGAAAGAACTTCATCAGTGTTGGAATGAGTGGCTGCCATTGTTAAGGTTTGAAAAAGATGAGTATTTATCAAGATTGAAACTTTGAAGATATATGAGAGTTCTGTTTGCGTAAACGTATATAGTGTTCTTGATCCCCCTTTTATAGGTTACTCAAAATTGATTTGAAATTAAAGCGGGATACATTTAATGTTATCCGATGTGGCACCTTGAAAATCGGATCATTACTGCAAAAGATAACCATGCTTCAAAAAGTAACTGTCCCATCTCCTTGAAAACCGGATAGAATACCAACCATTTTGATTATACAGCCTGTCAAGTTTTCCGTTATAGAATCTGAACCGTTAAAACCCTTCGCATGGAATCAAGGCTCTTTCACTTTTGGGATATAAAGTGAAGTCATATGCCAGATTTGCGAAATCATCAGTCTAAGTTGGTTTTACTCAGAACCTCAAGGATTTCGTGTGTGCATTGTGTCAACAAATTAAGATAAGAAACAACAAATTTTTTTTTGGATTGATGTGATGTCAAAAATTTAATTTTGACATGAATGCAGTAAAACCCCCAGGCAAAGGTTGCTTCCTTAAGGTTTATGATTTTTGAGTGTAAGAATTGTTTGGTATAAAAAGATTGGATAAGAATCGAAGTGTACCTCTGTTATTATGGACAAAACAGAAAACTCTTAACTCATTTGAGAAGAGTAAGGTAGCTCTTGTTAACTTATGCGAATACAAGCCTTTTTGGGAAGAAATTGTCATGTGATAATTTCATTAAGGCTTTCTTTACACACATAGAGTCATATTGAGGCTTTTGGTCTACATACAGCAGCATGCTTCTAGGGACATCCTAACTAGTTTTGTAAAACAAATTTGATACCTTCCCATAAAAACACATAAGTAAGACCACTTCGCATTTTAGCCCTGTATTAACATCTCAACGCACAAAGATTAAAGAAAACAAAAATATTTTTGTGATTTTTGAATTTTTCAAAAGTAAAGAACAAAACAACAACAAATAAAATCTTTTTGGATTTTTAATTTTGCAAAATAAAAAACATTACAAAATAAAATCTTTTTGGATTTTTGATTTTTCAAAAAAAATTAGTTGTAAACGTTACCTTAGTGGTTATGATCTCAGATGCGAAAAGATGTGGATGCGAAGCCATGCGAAGCCTCTGAATGAACAGTAACCTCTTAATAAATTTGACTCTTATCTGCTGAACAAGACTTTTAGGCGAGTGTTGTTGACATTGAATTCGCATTAATCATTCCCAAACCTGCTAAAATTCGAACAAATGATTTTTCATCAAGAGGTTTTGTAAAAATATCAGCAAGTTGTTCAGTTGTTTTAACAAAATGAATTTCAATATTCCCATCTTCCACATGATCTTTGATAAAATGATATCGAAGAGCAATGTGTTTTGTCTTTGAATGTTGTACTGGATTATGACAAATGCGAATTGCACTTTGCGAATCACAATACAAAGGAATCTTTTTCATGTTTATTGCATAGTCACGAAGTTGACTCTGAATCCAAATAATTTGCGAAGTGCAAGCAGCAGCAGCTATGTATTCTGCCTCAGCGGTTGATATAGCCACACAAGTCTGTTTCTTTGATTGCCAACTCACCAACTTCCCATCCAATAGTTGACATCCACCACTCGTACTTTTCCTATCCAAAGTACATCCTCGTAGATCAGAATCTGAAAAAGCTTGAATAAAAAACCCCGTTTTCGCAGGATACCAAAGTCCTAAAGAAACAGTTCCCTTTAGATAGCAAAAAATATTTTTCACTGCAGTCAAATGAGGTTCTATTGGATTAGCTTGATATCTAGCACAATTGCAAACCGAAAACATAATATCAGGTCTACTTGCAGTTAAGTACAATAAAGACCCTATCATGCTTCGATAAAGTGTTAAATCAACAGCAGGAGCATCTAACGAAGGAGTTAGTCTTGTTCCTACTGCCATAGGTACTCTGAGTTTTGTGCTATTAGACATTCCAAACTTTTCAAGCAAGTTCTTCGTATATTTTTCTTGATTGATTAAGATTCCATCCCTGTTCTGTCTTATGTTTAAACTAAGAAAATTATTGAATTTTCCCATCATGCTCATTTCAAACTGACTTTTCATTAAATTTTCAAATTCAATTGACAATGCTGGATCAGTTGAGCCAAAGATAATATAATCAACATAAATTTGAACAAGCATTAGATGACACCCAACTTTCTTGCGAAATAATGTGGGGTCAACTGATCCTTGTTTAAATTTAGATTGTTTCAAGAAATTTGTAAGTGTTGTGTACCAGGCTCTTGGTGCTTGTTTTAATCCATATACATCTTTGTCTAGGATATAAACATGATTAGGATGTTCATTGTTTATAAATCCTGGTGGTTGTTCAACATACACTGTTTCTTCTAGTTCTCCATTTAAGAATGCACATTTAACATCCATTTGATAAACATCAAAGTCTTTGTGAGCTGCATAAGCTAAAAATATGCGAACTGCTTCAAGTCTTGCAACAGGTGCAAATGTTTCTTCATAGTCTATGCCTTCTTGTTGCGAATAACCTTTAACCACTAGTCTTGCTTTATTTCGAATAATATTGCCATCTTTGTCAGTTTTGTTTTTAAAAATCCATTTTAATCCGACAATTGAAGCATCTGAAGGTTTAGAAACTAATCTCCAGACCTTGTTTCGTTCAAATTCAGCCAGTTCAGATTGCATAGCAACAACCCAATCTGAGTGTTCCATAGCATCCTTTACTGTCTTTGGCTCTATTTTTGAAATAAATACATTAAACATACATAGTTCTTGGTTCGCATTCAGTACCTCATTTTTCGCACGTATTTGAGCTCTAGTCAACACACCTTCTTGTGGATTACCAATTACCTGTTCTTTTGGATGATTTCTTGTCCATTTCTCAAGTGGTGGAAAATTTGGATCAAATTCTAATGGTGCATCTTCATACATATCTTCATGCTCAGATCCTGCAACAGAAAAATTATCATTTAGTTCATGAAATTCATCATTTTCATCAAGATTAATTGTCTCTGTTTCATCATGCTCCCCCTCAACATGTTCTTCATCTTGATGCTCCTCCTCAAAATGATGTTCCTGTTGATTCTGCGAATGCTCCCCCTCAACTTGATGATTCATAATTTCATTCTCCCCCTCGAAATTTGACTGACTTTCTTCATGAATACCCGTATGATCCTCCTCCACACGAATAGCAGACGTACTTTCACAAGTTATTGTCGAATCATCAGTATGTTTTGAGGATTCTGATATTTGATTATCAGGAGCATTATTTTCTGCATCAATTGCCCTGTCAGGAATTCCGAAAATTAAGTCATAATCAATATCATTTATTTCAGAATTATCAATTTGAGTATTTGAATCCACAAGTATTGATTTATTTTCAAATTTAGTATCCATTTGTTTAAGATAGTAATCATCAAATGTTAAGTTGAAAGTTTCTTCAACTTTTCTTGTTTGTTTATTAAGCACTCTGTATGCAACTGAATTCTATGAATATCCTAAGAATATGCCTTCATCAGCTTTAGCTTGGAACTTGGACAAGTTATCTTTGAGATTCATGATAAAACACCTGCAACCAAAAACATGAAAGAATTTTACATTTGGTTTCCGATTATTGATTGTTTCATATGGAGTAACATTGAATCTTTGATTAATAAATGATCGATTCTGAGTAAAACATGCAGTGGACACTGCTTCTGCCCGAAGATATTGAGGTAGATTCGCATATGTTAACATGGTCCTGGCTGCTTCGCATAAAGATCGATTTCTCCTTTCAACAACTCCATTTTGTTGTGGAGTATATGGTGATGAGAAATTATGCGAAATGCCTTTGCTTGTGAGAAAAATGTCAAGAGTTTGATTTTTAAACTCAGAGCCATTATCACTTTTAATTTTTCGTACATTCTTCTTCAGACTGAGTTCAATCTTTTTGATAAAATCTATCATCGTTTGAGCAACTTTAGATTTCAACCTGAGAAAAAACACCCATGTGAATCGAGAGAAATCATCTACAACAACTAAAATATACCGCTTTTTATTGATTGTTGCAACAGTTGATGGTCCACATAAGTCAATGTGAAGAAGTTCCAATGGATCTACTATTTTTGAATCTATCACAATTGGATGACCTTTTCGATGTTGTTTTCCTTGTTCGCAAGCTGCACACAAAGAATCATTGTCAAATTTTAGTATTGGTAACCCTCGAACTAAATCTTCAGTTACAAGTTTATTAATATTTCGAAAGTTCAAATGTGACAATCTTCTATGCCAAAGCCAGCTGAGATCTTTAGATGCTTTTGATAGTAAACACACAGCAGGTTTTCCCACAATTGGTTTGATGTCCAGTGTAAACATATCACCATATCTTTTGGATTTGAGAAGTATTTCTTTTGACTTCGCATTTGAAATGATACTTCCTTCTTCATTAAATACAACTTGATTGCCAGTACCCACAACAAGTTGTGACACACTTATCAAATTATGTTGAAGTCCTTCAACATAAGCAACTCTGTTTACAGTAAAGTTTCCATTTGTGACTTTCCCATAGCCTTATACTTGACACTTGTGATTATTTCCAAATTTGACTACTCCAGCATTTTCCAAGCTTCTATAATCTCGCAAGTTTTCTTTTCTTCCAGTCATATGACGAGAGCAACCACTATCAATATACCATTTTGTATCATATTGCTCGTCACACATCACCTGCATTTATTGAAAGAATTTAGGAACCCAAGACTTGTTGGGTCCATCATTAGTAGAATGAAACAAATTCTTGGAATTTAAAAACCATGTTTTCACTTTGTTTGTAACAGAATCCATTATATCTACATCATCAGATCTAGATATTGAGATATAGTCATTCAATAGTTTTGGATTTCCATTGATTGTAATCTTATCCTTCACAACATTCGCATTTTTGATAACTGGTTTCCATTTTTGAACCGGAACTTGCGAATTATGAGATGTTGAACTAGCAGTTGAAGAATTATTTGCAAACTTATCAAATGCACTCTTGATTTGTTCTTCTGAAAACTTCCCACTTTGATATTTTCTTCCTTTCCCTTCAAACCAATGATTGATCGTACTTACATCAGATTTTCCTTTTGTATATGAAACTTTGGTTGGTTTTGAGACTGAAGGATTTGGAAAATTTGGTTGTTTTGGTGAAAATTTCACTTTGTCTTGAGTTGAGTTTTTCAAACTTGATGAAGTATTCGTGAATTTGCCAACATTTTGAAACTTTTGATTATTTGCAAATTTTTGCGAATTCTCAAATTTTCGATTGTTGTCATATTTGCGAATATATGGAACCTTGTCAACAGAGTTTATTGGTTTATGAAAACTTGAATCTGTTTGTGTATTTTTGTTTTGAAATTTTGATGATGTTTTTGAAATTTGTTCTTTTTCATCTCTTGGTTTGTCATTAGACACAACTTGCCAGAATATCGCTTTTCTTGCTTTTCTTTTTGAAACATTATTTTCTGTTGAATAATTTCCAACCATCAATTTGAATTCATGTGAATTTAGTTTCACTTCAAACTTTGATTTTTCAACTTTTTCAAATATTTTGTTTGATTTTTCACCTTTAACCACCCATTTTTGTAATGATTTTTGTTTTTGAAACACATAAGGATTTTGAGTTAAATTGTTTTCTTCTGTGTTTTGATTTGTGAAAAAACCTTCTGTCGTGGACTTTTGATTATCTTTTTCAATCATTTTGTTAAATTCATGATGATTTTTCTCAGCATTTCCAGTACTGACAAAAACTTGATTTGGAAAAATGGTTTTATCAGTACATACACAATTTGGATATACCACTGTGTTGGTTTCCAAATAATGTGCGCCTTTGTCATTTAAAATTTTGTCAAATTCTTTTGTATTTTCAAACACTTGATCAACCACAACTCTTTGAGGTGTTTCATTTGAATCTTTCTTTTCTTCTTTGTTCTCATCAGTATCATCAGTTTTCCAGCTTTCAACTTCCACATTATCAAACTTACAATGTTGCGAAGTTGAAGATTTATCAATTTCATCCTCTATTATTGAATCAACTATTATTTCTTTACCTTTAATCTTAGATGTGATATTAATGATTGACAATTAAGAACAATCAACCTCTTCTTCATCTTCTATCTCACTGATTTCACTCACATTATCAGAATTTTCATCAATATCAGCATAATTGAATTGTGAGGCAAGAGTTGAATTTTCGGTTTTCTTTATGATTTTCACTTGTTCACTCTTTGTCAAACATTCATTGACAATATTAACCAACTCATCAGCATTCAGAAATTTATCAATTTTGACAATACCATATGGATATCTATCATCAGGTATTTTATCAAATTGAGCAATTGTACTTTCGCAATCATAAGAAACAACATCAACTTTTTCACGTTCATACTCAAGAAAAGGTAAAAGTTTCCTATGTTGTTCTTTGCTAATGTCAGAAGAATGATGTAAAGCAGTTAATTTTGCATACAATCGTTTTGCAGAATTACAATATATGTTTCTTTGTGCTAGCAACAACCTAACATCATTTGTAAGATTATTCCTATCACAATCTATATTTTTGATCTGCATTTCAAGTTTTTCTACTCTGCTCCTCTTTATTTCTAATTCTTTTCGTGTCTCTCCTAGTTGCAAATTTAATTTTTGAGCTTTAGTACTAGCAGACACAATAACAGAATCAAAATAAGCCACAGTTTCATCAAATGAGACAATTTCAGCATCATAAGCAGATAAAGGAATATTAAAAGATTCAAGTACTGCACGTACTTTTGTTGTCATGGGTGATTTGTCAGTGGATTTGGATACAAAGCACCTTCCTGAAATTTCCTCTTCGCAATCTTCAAAAGTTGCGAACATTGCTCCATGTGTGGGATGCCTCATTTCCTCGTCATCAGATCCTGAAGACCAGATCTGATATGTTCCACTTTCTTCATCAGCAGATTCACCCTTCGCAACTAACAACATTCCTTTGGTCTTAGCACGTATTTCTTCAATTTTTTCAGAGTAGTAAGCTTCATCTTTAACTTTTTCCTTCTTCTCTTCTTTCTTTCGCAGCATGCAATCGGCTGCGAAGTGATTCGCACCATTGCAGTAGTGACAGTAAATTCCTGAATCACCTTTCAACTTTTTCTCTTCTTTCGCATCTTTCTGTTTCTCATCTGCTTTCTCCATTTTCTTCCTCTCCTCCCCTTCAGTTCTTGTGACAGCATTCTTCACATCACTAGTCTTTCCTTTTGGATTAAAAGGCTTTTTGAAAAACTTCTTAACTCTGTTGTTTGAATAGAATGCTACAGCTTCATCATCGGAGTTCATCAAAAATCCTTCTTCATCTGAACCATCTTTTTCATTACCATCAATTTCTGATACCTTTGAAACAAGAGCCAAAGGACCACCAATAACATGTTTTGATTCTTCATACATTTCTGAGACCTCACATTCATGTGTTTTTAGTTGATTTTAGAGATCATTCAATTTAGTTGTATTAAAACTTTGTTGATTCTTAATCATCATGCTCACACTTCGCCATTCCTTGCGAAGACCCATAATGAAAGTTAAATTGAATTCCATGAGAGATCTAGTGATTCCATACCTATTGCAGCGAAACATAAGCTCATTCAGACGATCATAGTAATTTTCAAGAGTTTCTGCATCCTTTTGTCTGAATTCCTTCAGTTCAACTAGACATTGCTTCACAGAGTTGATCTTCGTCTTTTCGCTCCCTTGATACTTCTCTTTTAGAGTGTTCCAGATATCCTTGGCTGTTTTACAACTACGGATGTAATTGTAAACCACAGGAGGTAGAGCACCTCTTAGTTCTCTCATGCACCTCTTTTCATTATTCTTCAATCGTTTTTGTTGTTCAGCAACATCAGTAGATGCAGTGGATGGTCCAATTGGTTGAACATTAGCAGGAGCTTGTACTGTTCCATCGATACAATTCCAAAGTTCTTCATCGATTCCATTTAAGTAATCTTCCATTCTATCAGCCCACTGATCATAGTATTCTGGAATTAACATTGGAATTTTGGTTGATGAACCAAGCAAGTGAGAGAAAGAAGTCATTGTATTCATGTTGAAGTTCGCCATTGATGAACACAGAAAATTTCAGAAAGCTTGAAAAACTTGATGAAATATAGAATTTGATCAAATGAATTGATCACAAATCACTAATCGATTACTCGACTTAACAATACAAAGACAGAATCAATTCAAATCTGAAGATCAAAAGTGATTTTCAAAACCAAAATGCGCCGAAAATTTTGAGTAATATTGCAACTCAAAAAGCAAATGATTCTTATACGAAAATCAGATCTAAGCAGTTTGAATCCTGCTCTGATACCAATTGAAGAGAATTGTTATCGAGATTTTAGAAAACAAAGTTAGATTTGAGTGATTGAAGATTAAGAACATGAAGAGTAAATATTAATCAGATCTCATATTGATAAAGACTGATTACAAAATAAGCAGAGAAGAGATATCTGTTACAAAAAGTCTCTTCCTACTTCTAACCTCAGTCCCTATTTATAGGGAACATGAGTGTACAAAAAATATACTAAGTCTAGACATTTTCATTTTGCAAAACAGATGACTTAGTAAAATAACATAAAATGCGAAACTATACAATACACTATATTCGACTTTTACAATTTTACATCTACAGTCGATAGGAAAGATAGGGGTTTTGTTGTTTGGCTAACTATTTATGGATGATGAAATGATTCTGTAACACGAAAGATAAGGAGTTCGTGAGTGATTATGGTTGACCCTAGATGTATTTCGATCGTTCATGTAAAGAGTAGAAGTATGTTCTCGGGGGTTTGACCTACATCCCTATTATGCAGTCCTAGTACACAGTAAAAGTAAGTTCATAGAATGGTCTCAAGACGTTTGACGTTCAAACCAGGGTACCATCGGTTGGTAAATAACATGATCCAACCTTTGAAAGAGAATTGGGAATGATCCCTGAGTTAAACTACCCTAGTCCAATAACTTGACTAGAGTGGCTTTCAGGTAGACCCCAACGAAAGTATGATGAAAGTATTTGAACAATGAGTGACACAGAAGTTAGCCGATTTCAATACCGATATTCATGATGTAACAAGTGTCGGAAAAATTGACCTTATAGAAGGTCTTACATCACATCCAGAGTAGAAAAGTCTTGGCCGCATAAAAGCCTAACTAAAAGTACTTACAGTACAAGATAGTTACATAGAAAAATGCCGCATAGGATATAGACAGGAAAACGATTCTTTGAATCAAGGAAGGAAAGTAAAGCATCTTCTACCGGTGACGGTCATCCCTCTGGTGAACTCTCAGTTCAGTCAGTTGACGTTCCATGTCAAGCAGGTGTCTTTCATACACCCTCTGGCGTACTCGGAGCTCTATGACTTCGGCTCGTGTTTCAGCTAGTGCTTGTAGCAGGGTCTCATGGTCTCTCTCAGATCTCTCCTGAGTGTGTTCAAGGAGATTGGTGCGGATGGTATACATTCCTGCATTGGCATCAACCTTTGCGATACGATGGAGAGTTGTCCTGCCCTGAATCTCACTTCGGGCAACTTTACAGACCAGGATTGGAAGAATTCTGTCTGTTGAGCTTCCTTCACTTATGTTGTAGAAGCTTCGCTCTCCATTAAACGGCATAGGTTGATCTTGCTCTTCGCTCCATGTCTCCAAACATTCTACCCAAAAGGGCGTCGGGCCATGAAAAGCCAGACGAGGGTTAGGATCTGGAATGGGAGCTACCGGGGGTAGGTTCTCAACATCGGGCTCGGAGTTAGCATCATCCGAAAGGTCTTTAGCATGGTGATCATTCAAGGGGATTGAATGATCATTCTTTGGTTCTTCTCCATACCATCCAGCATTGTCTTCGTTCGGAAGGTACGGGTCACCGTGGGGATGGAGTCCAGCCATGTTATCTATGCGAGAATTGGGGTAAAGAAATAATTATTTAGACGAACTAACTAGATAATTATAAGATAATCTTCATTAGTTAGATCGCTATTTGTAAAGTGCATACTAATTATATTTAATCAAAAAAGGATAGGCCTTCGAATAAGTGACATTAACTCCAAATTCACAAGGAACAGGGGTAAAGCAAAATTTCACAGATTCTAAGTCTATATCATCCTAGTTACATATTGTGACAACCCGAAATTTATCCCTTCATTTTAACCTCTTCTTCCGTTAATAAAACTCGCTTTATTAAATTGTCCGTTAACCTTTTGGATTAGGTTAATTAAATTGGGACTTTTATTATGACTTCATTAGAGTCGGAACAAATTCGAAGCACGTGAAACACCCTCAATAATCCCTTGAAAAGTTTTAGTTACAATCAAGCCAAATTACGACCATTCAATCGGGTGCGACCAAAAGCCCCGTTTAACATCAGTATCGAGTAGATTTCCACCGGGCCACAAACTCAAAACCCTATATAAGGGTGAGTAAACCTCATTTACACCCTTTTCACTCTATCTGTACTCTCTCTCTCTCTACAAGTTGCTTTTGATCCAAAAACGCCCATTTCGAGCGCCATAATCGTAAGTAATCTATCCTACCTTGTTGTTTAGATTAATATACCTGCAAATTCGTGTTTAAATCACCCAAAACCCTCATAATCATGTGTTTATGGCCCAAGAACACTCTTGAACCGCAAACACTCATAAATGGGGTTTTGAAGCCCCAAAACCCTTCCAAACCACTTATGGAGCTTAGTTATGACTTAGGGGCTTACATGAAAGGACTTAGAATACCATAATCTTAAAATATGAGGAGTGAACATGATTTTACGGCCCAAGAACACTCTTGGACCGTAAACCCCTCTTCTTGGGCCGTGAACAACAATTAAGGTGTTAAATTTGCCCTTAAACAACTCCTAAGGCTTGGGTAAATGTCTAGAATCAACCACCAATGAGGTAGGGGCATTAAACATCAAGGAAACTATGGACTTAGGAGTTTACAGCCGTAAAACCCCCAAGGATTGGTCCATGGGCCGTAAACTCCCTTAAGAAGGCCAAATGATGCCCTAACTTCCCCCTTTGGCTTGGAAAAATGCATAGAACCTTATACTCTTTCATTTAAGACCTTAAATCATGAGTGGAAGGACCAAGTGAGAGTTCACGACCGTAAACTCTATGTTTACAGCCGTGAACTCCCTTAAATGGTTCATTCGGAGCCTTAACCCCTTCCTATGCCCTAGATTTGAACCTAGCTTAATTCTACGAGTGATATAAGACCTTAAAACATCCAAGAACACACCACCCAAGAGTTTACGGCCGTAAACTCATGGGGATACGGTCTTAGGGCCAAAATCTCCATAAAGAGTTTACTCATGAAGAGTAAACTCCCAAACTAGGCCATACACTCCCTTATTGTAACCCAATAGCCTTCTAGCACTTGACCAAAGTGTTCTTCCGCACATTAGGATGCTTATACGTGTTTAATTAGTGTTATAGTCACTAATTATATGTAAACATATGTCTTCATATGTTACTAGGTCATTAAGTTGTGTTCAAGTCTTTACTTGACACCGAGCACTCAACCGACACCTCCGTCCGATCTACCCGCAGCAGGTGAGTTCATACCCCTGAATTAACCTTTTAAATGATTTTAACTGCTTTTATAGGGGGGGGGGGAATACAAGTTGAACTGTATAGTTATTAGGTAAATCACATGTGATTAATAATTGTATAGCAAAATAGATTTTTGTATGTTAACTGTTTTATCCAGCTGAAGATGTTCCAATGTCTCTTTCAACTCTTGTTAAAGTATAAATTTCTCTTCTAGATTATCATAAGTATTCGAAAGGTTTTCTGAAGGTTTTCCAAAAGGTTTTTCAAGCTTGGTTACTAAAGATACATCAAGTCGTAATTTCTTGTTAAAGGTTTTCCAAAGTATTTCTTCGCTTAAACTGTTTTATCAAATCGTTTTCAAAGCTTGTTTTACAAAAATGACATCAAGTTGTAAACTCTTATTTGTAAAGGTTTTCCAAAAGTTTTACCAAAGTTTTCTTCTATGCTTCAATTTCGTTAAATGCATGCCTATATTTGTATAATTATATAAATAATGTTTAAAGGACTTAGGAAGGCTAGTTCGCCCTATTTCCTTTTCCTCGTTGGGATGTGGTCTAGTGGGTATCGGTTATCCGTCCGAAGGTTGTTTAAACATTAGTTATATATCATGTATACATGTATGGACATAACACCTCTTTCTCACTCAGCCAATTCATCGCCTTGAGTAGTACAGGAATCCTTCTATTATTCATGTTTCTGGAACCCTAGTAACTATTATAGGAATAGTTAGGAGACTCTATCTCTATCTCTATCTCTATCTCTATCTCTCTCTCTCTCTCTCTCTCTCTCTTTAGAATGTGACACACTATTTCCCTCTACGACGCTTCATTACGCCAACGCCGTGTAACCAGAGTCTCCGGGAAGGAGAGCGAACATCATGTGTATAGATCTATACGGGACTGACACTCCCACACCCACACTACTAGCTACAGTCCGCACCGGTAAGGCCCATGGGTGACATAATGACACTACCTTTATGCGTGACCTGGAGGGTCATCGGATACTCTATCGTCGATCAACATGGTTACATACGAGTTCACATTCACCCTGTCTTGTTTTAGACTTTGCTAGCTGTATCGTTCACTCGATACTGTCTGGAGTCTGTATTTTCTTGTTTTAGACTTTGCTAGCTGTATCGTTCATTCGATACTGTTTGGAGTCTGTACTTCCTTTTGTTAGACTGAGCCAGGCGTATCATTCATTCGATACTCTCCTGGAGTCTATGTTTTCTTTTGTGTTAGTCAGCAGTGTTACTGTTGAGGTATATATATTATTTTCCCCTAGTATTTTCATTTATAATTTCCTCATTACTCTTTTAAAGTCAATACTATATTTGGTAATGATAGTATTTCGGGGAAAATTACTCTTTAAAACATAAGTCTGTCGGGTCTTGGTAGAAGACTGCTTTTATTTAGAAAAAAAATATAGGATTTTCAGGAAAGGACGTTAATACACCGTAAATTCTAAACTACTATCTTTCATAAAGTTATTTTGAATAAAAATGCTTACTTACACAAATGACACTAAAAATACTTATGGACTCACCAGCATTATAAAAATGTTGATACTCGTTTTCAAAATAACTTGTATTTTCAAGTCAGCGATAGACAAGTACATCCCGGGAGCTTTTGTGAAGACAGCCTAGTACCGAGCTGCATCTATATTATTACTTGTATTACTTTGATGTTGCTATGAAATGTAAACTATGTAAAATTATTACTATTAATGCAATGGTTGTTGTACTTTGATTACTATATTGCATATGTTGTGATACTTGACATGACGTCATCCACCCCAGAATGTTTCTGCCGTTCCGGTTTTGGGGTATCACACATATAACCTTAATGTATCCACTTAGCAACTATTGACCTAGTAATGAAGATCTTTTTAGTTCTCAAGTAAGAAATTATAGTAACACAAAATACTCATATAGTATTTTAGACTTATTATATGCTCTAATGTTCTCATTGTGGTAGTGTTGGTAAGTTTTTAGACTTGTTGCCACATCTCAACCATTCTTGGGCATGTGCTAATCACTCCTCGAACCAGCATAGTTGATCAGGCTATGCCACTCCCAAGACTGACCATACATCCCCGAGCTTACTTGTGATATTCAACAATCGTAATACTTTTGTTCTTGTCATTGTGACACTGATTTTAGTATGAATGCAGGTATGTATACTTAGTTAAATATTTTATTATTTAAAAGTATAAACTATGGGCCAGAGTGTTTTAATCCCAATGTATTTATAGTTAGTACGTCTTTTATGGGTTGATATACTTATCACTATAAACCTAACTCTGATACCAATCTGTCACGCCCCAAAATCGAGAACGGCGGAAACATTCTGGGGTGGAGGACGTCATGTAAAGTATCACAACAATGGAAAGTAGTAAACAAGCAACAACATCATCCATTGCATTAATAGTATAATTTTAAATACAAGTGTGTTCACTCAAAGTATAAAACAACATAATGAATATTCAAAGTAAAAGACGAGTCTTGACCACTCCGTCTTCACAAAATCTGGTCGTCGTACCTGTCTATTTGTGACCTGAGAATACAAGTTATTTTGAAAGCGAGTATCAGCAATAAAGCTGGTGAATTCATAAGTATTTAAAATTATACTATTAATACAATGGATGATGTTGTTGCTTGTTTACTACTTTGCATTGTTGTTATACTTTACATGACGTCCTCCGCCCCAGAACGTTTCCGCCATTCTCGGTTTTGGGGTGTGACAATATCAATGAAGAAAAAAACAAATTATCGAGTACTTTACTTTTGATTTGCTAATTTAAATACAACAACATTTGGAATGAGAAAGAAGTTAGCATTATATATATTTTAGGAAACTAAATGTAATTAATTAATAAAACTCAAATCAAATCTCATATTATATTCAACACATTTAAATTAAATAAAATCTCTTTAGAATACATATTCATTCAACATATATGAACATATATTTTTATTGTTTTATTCTTGAAGAATATGATTTTATTTAATAGTTTTTCTTATTCTTTCGGCATTAAAGAATATTTTTTCAAGAATATATACTATAAAAATAAGAACCATTTTATAAAATAAGACAAGAATATATATAACATTTTAAAGAATATATACAAACTTAAATATTATATTCTTTAAAAGTATGTCATCAATCTTGAAAAATATACAAAAAAAAATTATAATATGTAATACATTCTTTAAGAATATGTCATCATTCTAGAAGAATTTTGCCAGTAATCAAAAAGAATCTATCATTATTTTGGATTATTTTCCTAGAAGTGAAACAAAGTCGTATATTATCGCATCACAATTCCTTCTTTATGCAACAACTCTTCTTAGTTTAGAATATAAGTTCGTTTGAATCGAATATTAAGAATGAAATCTAGAACAGAATGCGTAAAGAACACAAATGTAAATAAATTTTGTTTGGCTCAATTATCACGTCTGAACAGTACAAGATGAACACTTGAGAGTAAAGCACAAAGGCTCAAAAGCTTACTCTTGACACCTATACTTACCCTATTTATAGGGTGATACAGACACGACAAAAAATACATAAGGACTGAATGTTAAAGCTTCGACCACTAAGACTGCCATATGAAATACATACATTCGAAATACAAGACTTCGACATCGACACTACCCATGCGTAAAAGTACTTTGGCACCTTACTACATATTTCAAACCTTACAATCTCTCCTTAGTGATAAGTGTCGAACTTATGCCATCATCATCTTCATGGCTTGGTGAAGTACTCGGTGAACCTCTGTATACCAGATGATCGTCTTTCGAATTTAAGCTTTATCTTCTGTAATATTGTTCTTGCAATTTCCAAGACGAACTAACAAGCTAGTATACTGAGAGTTCGTATACCTATCCACATCAAAAACTTGGAACAAAAATTTGTCATCTTATTATTCTTGTTCTTTCCATGAAAGACAACTCCCAAAGTTTTGTGAGCAATCTCCCCTTCATCATAGTCCTTGAGACTAACTTGCCCTTTCAGAATGGAAAGCAATCATAGTAGTTGTCTATGAAAACTTTGGTATGAGCAAAACCAATCAAGAAATCATCTTTTTTGTTTACTTGAAGCTTTGACACATTAACCATGCTTAATATTTTTGCCACATTTATAAGATCATTAAGGTTCATTAGAGGGAAGTATGCAACCGAGATGTTACATGCTACATTGTTCCCTTTGATCACATAGAAGAGAACATTTTGCAGCGAACCTTCGAACAAACTTTCTCTTGATATGTCCAATACTTTGACGATTTTGACTGAAGACCAGACTGCCTCTTCATTCTTTCCCAAAACATCATGGATCCTTATCTTCAATCTCTTATACTCGTCCTTATCTTCAAACCTATCAACCAACTGATATTGAGTAGAGACAAACATCATGTGATTAATTGGAAAATCCAGTTGATTGAAATCAGAGTTTTAAATCTCATAAATTTTCTTAGGAAACTTTCCAAAATCATGCATCTTTACTAATGAAACGACTTGCTCAATTGACTCATAACACCAATGTTTACTAGAATCACCCTTAAATAAACCAGGTGGGTCGCTTTGTCGTTGTCTCAATATGTTGTTTATCTATCTTTGTCTCTCTATTTCCTTTTCCACATGTTTCTTTCTTTTTTCTTCTTTAGAGATCACTTTCTCAATACTCTTCCCTTTGTCACCTTTATCATCCATAGAAGGTGGTGGCTTTGAACTCGAACTCGACCCCCAGCAGATTCTCCAATAACTATGTCTTTCGTTATTGGTCTCGAAGTCATTGTTGTAAAAGTGATTGTTAGAGAAAGAGAAAGTGATGTTGAAATTTGAGTTGACATCACCTTCCCTAACACTTTACGTTGATCAAAATCCTTCGAAGGGACAACCCCTTTTTCTCCTCCTTACACCACTTGTTTCATAGGTGGGGCAATCATTGGCATTAGAAGAACCAATTTAAGAAGAGGATCAAGTTCGGCTTTCAGATTCGTTTCAAGAGAAGAAATCATCTTCGAAAGTGAGTCCTGAGAGACAGCAGACTGTTGAATAAGATCAATCTTCAACACAGACTCTTTCAAGCTTCCCAAAAACTCTTCCAGCTTTTCGAACACTTTAGAATCTTGATCTGACTTAGCATCGAGCTTGGTTGAGAACGAAGTGTGATACTCCACAAGCTTCGTGATTGCATTATTAATTACATCAATCTTCCCGTGAAGAATGGAATAATTCTTCTCAAGCTTTTCTACCTCTTTCGTCATCTCTGACTTTAACTCAGCAACCTTGAGGTTAATAGAGTCCTCTACCTTCTTAACTTGCTCAACAAAAATCTCATGACGTTCTTTTTCAACATCAAGAAGTTTCGTAACCTCATACTCAAAATTACAAGCATGGTTCTTCAAATGTTCTTCATGTTTCTGCTTAATCTTCTTCATAGCAACCTTTAAACGATTCTCCTGAGACTTGAGCATAATATCCAAGTCCGCCCCAGAAACTGAGTTTTGACCCCCTGTATCAGCCTGAATTTGTAACAACGAATTCAGCTTATGATTGAGAATTTTGAACTATTTCCCTGACATGAGCATGTGATCAGGTATATTATCTTCCTTCGGATCAAACTGAATTTCTGCAAAGGATACCATAACATCATCATCATCTGGTTCATCTTCTGGAACTGAATTTTCACCTTCAGTGGATTGGAAAGTGAAAAGTGATGCAACTGGTTAATACATGATATTGGAAAAGGTTGGTGAAATGGTAGAAGCAGGTAATGAATATGGTATTGGAGAAATGAATGGTGGTAAAGAAGTTGAAGTATCAATGGTCGTGGTTTCAATGGTAGAGGATAAAAGAAGTGGGGTATTAACAGTAGAGGTTTCAATTGAAGATGTACCATGAGCTTTGTTAGACTGCATCCCTTCACCCATAGTTACATTTGTGTCCATATTAGATATGTTCACAGTGATGCCTAAGGTTCGAACCTCCTCTGAAACAAACTTAGTCGTCGAACCCTTGGGTGGTATGACAACTACCTTCGCAGGGATGGTAGTAGATGTAGATTCACCGAAATAAGTGGTTGTATCCATATTAGATATGTTTACATTGCCACCAACACGTCCAGTATCCTCGCAAGTCGACTTAACTTGAGAGTCCCTTCGAGATGTCTCGAAGCCAAATCAAGATTCTTCATAACGAATAGGTGTATGTTCACTTCCACTATCAAAATTAGTTTCGACGACAACTTCGTCAAGTGGATCAGCCAATTGTATCTTCTTCTTCTCGATCTTCCTAACCACCTCGTGAGCTTTACATTTATTTGAGTCAGGTGAGATTGGGATTTGAACATCACGAATACTCACATCACTTCTGTTAAGTTTAGGTTTACGTATATTCTTTATCCCCTTCGATCTAAATACCTCTTTTGGTAAAGATAAGGGCTCAACAGGAACATCATCAATAATTGGTGCTTCAGGAGAGTGACGAGGTCGATGGGCAGGTTTCTTAGTTCGTTTGGTAATACATGTCTTCGTCAGAACTAACTCCCTAGAAACTTCTTTTTCAACTTTCTCATGAACTGGTTTCGTAACTGCCTTCTCTATTTGCTCAGGAACAGATGTTTGTTGATCAGGTTTCTTTGATTTCTTCGAAGCTTTCACAGCCCTCCATGTGCCTTCAACCCCTTTTGGCAACAAAATGCCAACTTGACTATCTGGGTTAATAGTTTTCAAATATTGAAAAAGAATTGAATTTGGAGGTCCACATTTCGTAACATGGCATTAGGAATCCTAGCCACATTAGGAAACAAATTGGTATCATTAGTAGCAATCTTGGGGGTTTGATATGTTGAGAATTCCGCCTTTGCATATTTGGATGGTACCAAAATACCCTCTTTCTAATAGAAAATCAAGCTCCAATAGCTCGAACATGATACACCATTCATGACATTGGTATGAGAAATTCATGTTTCGAATTCTTCCCACAAATGAGTTACATTGTCGACATTCAGATCATAGTACATACTTGCAATCATGGCATATACTTCCAACTTTGCTTTATCTATCCCAGTACTATGACCAATAAGACATCATAGAAAAATCCCAAATAAGAAGTTCCAGAGACAGAGCAAAGCAGCCTTTCAAAAATGACTAATTCATGTGAGTGGTTGTTGATGACCCATCTCATTGAAAATGTAAACAACCAGTTCAGTCATAAGTTCATAAAATGGGCATGAATTCAGAAGCTTCATGATTTGTGCTAACTGCTTCTTAGTAAGCTTGTACTTTTTGTCATTCATTAATTGAAACGTCACCACTTTCTTCATCTTGTTAAACACTTCTGTTAATCCTGCCAGTGATAACCAGGTCATGGGTACTGAGAATGAAGAAGACATAACCGTTGGAAAAACAGAATGATCGAGAGCACCAATCAACATCTGTAATTATTATGGATACTTCGTTACATCTATTTGAACACGAAAGTTGGAACTTTGAATCTTTATTAATGGGTGGGATGTTGCTTCTTCAGTGGTGGTGTTTGATGAATCAACATGACCAGTTGGTGCTGCCAATGTTAGGGTTTTTGAGAGCTTTATGGTGATGCGATTATCGTGAAAGAAGATTTAGGGAAAGCTAGACCAGAGTGAATAAAGTCTTGAATTTAGTACACCAAAATCCTTTTATAGTCAACATAAAATTTGAATTTTAATCTTTCACCAATGAAATTCTTGTTGGATTAGGTATCTAAGCCCATAACTATAATTGGTATGTACTTGACCCGAGAGTAGCATGGTCATTTTGGGTTGCCTTCACGAGAACAATATGATAGGATGGACATTTGAGAAAGATGTTATTTATGTTTTATTAATATATTACAAGTATAATATATTAATATGAAATCATGTTATTTAATTAGTATTGATCAAGAATTAATTTGAAACTAATTTAGTGATCAAAAGAGACTAACTAAATTAACGGGCACTGATTATGTAAATCAATGATATATGTATGCTTTGGGCTATTGATCCATGATGGGCTAAGTTTATGTAAGTTTCCATGAAGAGTTAGCCCACATGAGATATGGATCATAACCCAAGTGTATGGATTAGGGTTTACCCTTGACACTTGGATTCCTACACTATATATATATATATATATATATATATATATATATATATATATATATATATATATATATGACCCCATGGCCTAAAATCGGTTACCCCTTGTGTTCTTAGAATTCATAATGCCGATATTAGTGCATTGGAACCTCTCTCTCAAGTCATCCAAATTGCTGGTGGTGTTTGTGACTTATTAGAGGCATCACCTTTGAGGTGCTATGTTCTTAAACGCCAAAGATAACAAGCGGTAAACAATCTAATTTGTCTTATGATTCAAGTATCAAATTTTGTATGCTAGTTTAGGTTTCATGCTTTGGAAACAAATTTTGCATGTATAACTTGAGAAAATATAGATCCAAATCATTAGGGTTGTATGTGCACCTTAAGGTTGCTATAGTGCTCAAAACCCTTCAGTGGTAGCAGAGCCTAGGGTTGTTTTTTGTTATATTGTTGCATTGCTAATTGTTTAAAGTAGAAGCAAACTGGAAATTGGATTCTTACATACTAGACTCACCGAGTCCATGTATGAACTCAACGAGTTCATGATGAACTCAACGAGTTCATGATGAACTCAACGAGTCCATTAACTGACTCGACGGGTCGGATAGTCTGCTGGCTGTTTTTCGGGATTTTTTTGGCATGGATTGGATTGGGATCACTACCATAAACTGTTTAAAATTTGTTTTTTCTGATATGGTAGTGATTATACTCATCCAATCGGAAGATAATTGTCAAAATTTTAAGATAATTGTTGGTTTATATGATAAACAAAATTACTTGTAAACTGTTGATTTGATATTATCTTGCTCTATGAGTTTAATTAGATCCATCCTAGATTATATGATAATTTTATTTGTTAAAATTGCTCTAAATATTTTTAATGACTTCCATAACTTTCCTCAAGTTATGGAACATGAAAAGTCTCATCTATTAAAATGACATTAAACTCATAAGTTATGGAAATGAAGAGTTTTGAAGAGTTTCAAAACTTGTACTTAAGTTTTGGAATTTGTAAAGTCTCACTAGTGAAACATTTAATTCCAAACCCTAGAATTTTAAAAGTTCAAATTCAAGTCTTATACTATTATAATATTATAAGTTTAATAATTATATATATATATATATATATATATATATATATATATATATATATATATAAAAGACAAGTTAGCCTTACTGTTAGTAGGCCTCATTCAAGAAGCCGGTCTATAAAGGGGGTATAAGGTTACTGCCTATAAAATGGTGGTTTAATGGGTGTCCACTCTCACCCACCGCTTCCTTGACTGGTGGAGGGTCGTTAGCCGAACGGTTAGGATAGGACATTAACTCTCGTTAAAAGTATAATGATAATTATAAAGTAATTAATGTTTTATTAAATTCCCAATCTTAGTTACTTTAGGAAAAATGTGAAAATGATGTTATTCCATGAAATTGCACTTTACACCTTGCCAAGTCGTTAATGGAGCGTGTGTGGTTAACCGACACATTAACTTGGACTAGTAAGGGTGGAAAAGGGTAGCTTGATGTTTTTCATAGATCAATGGAGCGTGTGTGGTTAACCGGCACATTCATTGGGTGATAAATGACATCGACTGCACCAACCATATTTGCATGGTTACTCACACTTTGTTAATGATCCTCGGTATCCCAGTCACAAACTTGAAGGGCATAATCAAGAATTAAACATGTCATTGAAAAGTTCAATGAATCTCAAAGGAACTAGGAATTTCAAATCATTTAGAACCTAATAATAAATTTTGTTTTTCATGGTGGAAATTGGTAAATCGTCATTTACCTACCTTAAAATATTTTACAATTGGATTACGACAATCCTTTTCCGAATTGTGAAATATTGTGTTGTGTCCTATCCTTAATATTACATTTGGGTGTTATATTAAGGATTATTATCCAATCTAAACTTTTTCTTTCTTTTTCAGATATCTTCCAACACTGCTTCTGGCTCAAACCCTTCGGGCTATTTCTCCCTCATGAATTTGTGTGGGAGGTTCATCTTTGATGGTTCGAACTTCAATGACTGGATTCGGAACATTAGGATGGTCACTTGATACGAGGACAAGGAATATGTCCTCGACAAAGAGCTTAAGGAGATTGATGAAACCATTGTTACTCCTGAAGTGGTTACTGAGTATAGGGCACATGAGAAGGATGCCACAAAGGTGTCTTGTATCATGCTTGCCACTATGACAGCTGAACTTGAAAAGTCCTATGAGGACTACTACCCTTTGTAGATGCACCAAGACTTAATGGAAAGATACCATCAAAGTGCTCGTCAGGAAAGGTATGAAATCATTGCCTCCATGATTACAACAAAAGACGAAGGATGGAGAGTCCATCACGACCCACTTGCAGAAAATGCAAAGGTTTGTGTTCCGCTTGCCCCAAATACTTGTAGGAAGTCAAAGATGGGAAGATAAAGCCACCCATGAAACTTTTTATACTATTCTATCTAATAACTCATCACATTCTAGTTCTTGGGTCCTTGACACAGGTTGTGGTTTCCATATTTGCTCTGATTTGCATAGTCGAAGAAGAAGTAGGGATGTGGAGCAAGGGAAGATGAACTTGATCATGGGGAATAGGAAAATGTCGCCTGTCACCAAGATTGGAGTTTATTTTTTATTTCTTAGTAGTAGGTTAGAATTAGATTTTAATAATTGTTGCTACTCATCCGATATGGCGAGAAACATTATTTCCTTTCATAGATTGTACAAACAAGGTTTTAGATTTTCATTTGATAATGAAACTGGTTCTATTAATGCTTTTTATAATGATGTATTTTATTTTAAAGCATTGCCTTGTAATGGTGTATATGAAACTGTGATGGTTGTAGACAACTTAGGAAATAATGTGTTACACGTTGATTCGTCCAATAGTTTGGACAAGACATGCTTGTGGCATTGTCGTCTTGGACATGTCACCAAGAAGCGCATAGGCCAACTCCAAAAGGCTGGCGTGTTGGAGTCATTCGACTAATAGTCATATGACACTTGCGAATCTTGTTTTCATGGAAAGATGACCAAGTCATCCTTCACTGGTACTTGTGAAAGGGGTGAGGGTTTGTTGGATTTCACACACACCGATGTGTGTGGACCCTTTAGAACCTCCCCAAGGGATGTTAACCACTTCTATGTGACTATTACTGATGATTAGAGCAGATATGGCTATATCTACTTAATCAAGCATAAGTCAGAAACATTTGAAAAGTTCAAAGAATTTAAACAAGAAGTGGAGAATCAGCTGGGCAAGAAGATAAAGATGCTCCGATCTGATTATGGTGGTGAGTATCTTAGTATCGAGTATCTAGACTATTAAGGAATGTGCAATTACTTCGCAATTGACGCCACCTAGGAGACCACAACTTAATGGTGTGTCTGAGAGGCGCAATCGAACCTTGTTGGACATGGTTTGTTCCATGATGAGTCGAGCTTCATTACCTGTATCATTCTGGGGATATGCCTTAGATACTGCCGCCTATATGCTTAATCTAGTCCCAACTAAGAAGGATGTCAAAAAACCTCACGAGATGTAGATAGGGAAGGTTCCCTCGTTAGAACACATCAAGGTTTGGAGTTGCGAGGCTTTCGTGAGACGCAAGACTCACGATGAGCTCGATCCTCGTAGTGAGCGTTGTATTTTCATCGGCTACCCACAGAAGTCCTTTAGATATCTCTTTTATAGACCGAGTGATAATGTTTTCTTCGTTGCGAGGGGATGAGTCTTTCGCGAGAGAGAACTCATATGCCAACAGGACAGTGGGAGGCAAATTGACCTTGAAGAGCTTCAAAAGTTAAATGATGAAGGAACCTCAAACACTAGTCATCAACCTGAGGAGGAAAACCCTATTGAACCAATTGACGAGTCCGTACCTATGAGGTGTTCTAGTAGAGTTAGTGTTCCACCTGTGTTATATGGTTTCCATATAACATCTGAGGGTGATACATTAATCAGTGATAACACACTGGTAAATTTGGATGAACCTAACAACTACAAGGAAGCCATGGCAGGCTCTGGGGCTGGAAAGTGGAAAAAGGCTATGGACAACGAGATTCAGTCAATGTATGACAATCAAGTGGAACTTGGTTGACAATGTACCAGGTCGTAAGACATTCGGGTGCAAATGGATCTTCAAGAAGAAGACCAACATGGATGGGAAAGTACACATATATCAGGCGCGACTGGTTGCGAAGGGCTTTAATCAAACTCATGGAGTTGATTATTATGATACATTCTCACCAGTAGTGAAGATTAAATCTATAAGGGTTATGCTAGCCATAGCTGCATTTCATGACTATGAAATATGGCAAATGGATGTCAAAACCAATTTCCTTAATGGAAAATTGGCTGAAGATGTTTACATGAGTTAGCCAAAGGGTTTTGTCAATCCAAAGTACCCTAATAGAGTGTGTATGCTTGAGAAATCCATTTATGGATTGTAACAAGCGTCTCGTACATAGAATCTTTGTTTCGATGAGAAAGTCAAAGAGTTTGGATTTTCGAGAAGCGAGGATGAGTCATGTGTGTATGTCAAAGATAGTTGGAGTATAGTTAGCTTTCTGGTGTTGTATGTGGATAACATACTTTTCATAGGAAATGATATCCCAACCTTGCAGGAGGTTAAGTCCTGGCTTGGAAAGTGTTTTGCTATGAAGGACCTTGGAGAAGCTGCTTACGTGCTGGGGATAAGGATATTGAGAAACAGGAGTAAAAGACTAATTGGACTTAGTCAGAGTACCTACTTGGACAAGGTGTTGAAAAGGTTCAAGATGGAAAATTCTAAGAAAGGTGACTTACCCATCCAAAGCAATACTCAACTAAGTACGACTCAGAGTCCAAGTATAGAGGCTGAGATAGCAGAGATGAGTCGAGTATCATATGCTTCTGCGGTTGGCTCGATCATATATACTATGACTTGTTCTCTCCCTGATGTGACCTTTGCTATGAGAATGGTCAGCAAATGTCATGGGAATCCTGGTAAAGCTCACTGGACTGCGGTTAAGAACATTCTTAAGTACATGCGGAGGACTAAGGATTGGGTACTTATGGTCGGTGGGAGTGATGACTTAAGAGTGACAGGGTATAGTGACGCCAGCTTTCAGACCGACAGAGATAATTTCTGCTCTCAGTCGGGCTAGGTTTTTACCCTGAATAGAGGAGAAATAACTTGGAAAAGTTCTAACACAGGAGACTATAGCTGATTCTACATTCGAATCAGAGTACATAGCAGCTAACGAAGCGCCGAAGGAGGCGATATGGCTGAAGAACTTCATCGGAGACCTTGGAGTTATACCAGATATAATGGAGCCTATGGAGATCTTCTGTGACAATGAGAGTGCGGTCGCCTTAACCAAGGAAACAAGGGATCATGGCAGATCTAGGTACATCGACAGAAAATATCACTTCATAAGACATTGTGTGGAAGAAGGACTCCTCGTGGTAAAGAGGTATTGTCAGATGAGAACCCCGCAGATCCCCTCATGAAGGGACTGGGTAGGGTTAAGCACTTGCAGCATGCGAGGAGCATTGGACTGAAGGATGATATTAGTTTCAATGATTAGATAGTTGTTTATAAACTTGTAATAGATAAAATTTAATTGACATTTGATGATTAAATAAAAGTTGTTTTATTTCTAAGTAAAGTTACTATCTTGTGTCAATTGTTTAGTATTGTTTCATTTTGCAAGTTTTGACTTCTAGAATAATAAGATTATTCAAACTATCCACAGTCGATCATACTTTGGAAGTAGGTATTAAGGCAATACTGTCATGAATTTGGCTTGTAGATTGTCTGAAGTGTTTAGACATAGCAAAAGATTGCTACAACATTCATGAGTGCTCCTAAGGTCTGAGTATTGTATTAAACCCACGCTCACATGAATCACTTCATGGAATTTATCATGAGTGATTGTGAGATGATAATATCATATAAGTCTTTAAACCGAGATATATGAGTTGTTGACTATGAATTGGTTGTACATTGATAGTGTGAAAACGCATCGGTAACTTGGTGTTATAAAGCACATTGTTGTGTCTGATTTAATGAATAGTTAGTACAAGAATATAATGCCAAAGTTTATATGTTCCTTTTAATTCTTGGAGGATTAAAAGTGATATCTTGGGCCCCTCGATGATTTTTTTTTTGACTTTTGTGTCGGGCCCGGTCAGGACTCAATTGATGTGTTCCCTTAAGTTCTATGTCAAACAAATCCAAAATCGGGAAACAAACTGTTGAACAATGTCACACCCCCAAACCAGACGGCGGAAACGTCCGAGGGTTCGTGTGACTTAAATTGAAATATCATCACAATGAATATACATGAAACATAACATAAACATCACCATGCATTAATACATTACAACTGACATTGTTTACATCAAGTACATTGTTTACATGACATATTTCAAAATATAAATTGTCTGATGATTAACATTTCACAAAAGAAATTTCCTGAAACACACTTGGAGGTTCTTCAGTCTAACGATTTCCTAAGAATACAAGTTATTTTGAAAACGGCCAGCATATATAATGTTGGTGAGTTCATAAGCGTGTTTGATATAAAAATAGTTTGTGTTGTTTGTAAAACCCAGGAAATCCGATATTTCCTGTAACAAAGTTGTTTACGAAAAAGATGTGATGATCCCATAAGTGTATATGTATATGATTCCAAAACATGTAAAAGTGAATGCCTTTTGTAATTGTTCCTTGCATTGTAGTTATTGTATGTAGAAGTGAATAATGGCGTTCCCCAGAAAACCCGATGTTTTCTAAGTTAAATATTATGATAGTTTGTATTATTGCATGAATCACTTTGCATCGTCACAGTGTATGAATATGATTTCCCATGAGTACTTAGATGGTAATGGGTCTCTATGTGAGTCATTATAACCATGCATAATAATGACTAATTCGCTTGTCTTGGCATTTTTTCAAACGCCGGTTTTGATCAAGATTTTGTCACCCTAGACTTGCCGAGTCTAACTGTAGCGAACAACTCAGGTGTGGGGGAGTCACCCCATATAGATCTATACACAGATTCTCGCTCTCCCTCCAGGACACACTGATTATAACTACAGGCTACGACTGACACTTATTGGTGGTACCCGTTATTTCTCACTAAATCCCATGCAATTGAATAACCTTGTTTTACAACCCGAATGATGTTTACATGAATATGAAGTAAGCCTAACAGACATGAAAGACGACAACGGTGGTCCACTAATCATGTATGTTAATATAGACTGTTGAGTATGCTACGGACACGTTGTAGCCCATTAAGCATATTATGAATGTTTAGGGTCTTATTAGCAATGCAAATGGACCACTAAGGCCCAATAGCATATTTAAGTTGATAAAGGCCCATTGGGCATGTGATTGGATCACCAAGACCCAATAAACATTTTGAATATATTGGGCCCAATTATCATGATATTGGGCCACAAAGACCCAATAACACGAACATAAGATTTTTGGGCCGAATCATTGAATCAATTATTGTTTATCGATTTTAAGTTCGTAGTGTAGGTACTTGTTGTATGCTAAATGTTTATTCACAATGTTAAAATACTTTGACGTCTGATTTATAACGAAGCTTTGGTTATATATATATATATATATATATATATATATATATATATATATATATATATATATATATATATATATATATATATATAAACATTCTTAAAAACAAACATGCGTTATAAATTTAATATTTTTAACCCAATAATTTAATATTAGCCTATTTATCCCAAAAATATTAATTTTGATCATTCTAGCTGTAATATCTAAAAATACGACCCAAATTTTTTTGTTTTAATAATACTAAAAATCACATCATCGATAACATACCAACAAAATGGTGGAACAGGTGTCCCAAAAAGGTCATAACAAATGTAACATAATAACTGTATCAAAACATATCATAGTTTCTGATAAAAACTCCCAGGATAAAAGAAAAGCTGAAGTTGTGGTGTGTGCGATGTTATCATCCCGAGATCTTCCCCTTACTAGCGGAAGTACCTGAAACCAAAAACTGAAACTGTAAGCAAAAATCTTAGTGAGCTCCCCCAAACTACCACATACCATACAATGACATATAAGCAAATATTCATCCCCGCCCACTACATCGGGCCCCGCCCGGCATCAGACCGAAGTCCGGAACTAGCTTGGGCCCCGCCCACTACATCGGGCCATGCCCTGCATCGGACCAAAGTCCGGAACAAGCTTGGTCCGCGCCTACTACATCGGGCCCCACCCGACATCAAACCGAGGTCCGGAATAACTTGTGCCCCGTCCACTGCATCGGGCCCCGCCCGGCATCAGACCGAAGTCTGGAACTTATAGCACATAGCATAACTGAACATAACATGCATGAATCACGAAGACAACAAGCATACATATCTACTTCTCGGGACCCTCCCGGTATCGGACCGAAGTCCGGAACTACTATCTAAACGGGTCGGCATTGTGGTTGTAGACCCGTTACTATTGGAAGGAAACTCACCTCGTAACTCTAGCTGCTGAGATGATAAATCCGAAGTTGGGTGACTGCTGCTCCGGAATTCCCCGACTACAAATTCCATAAACACTAAATCAGATACCGATAACTGAACTGAGGGTATAATGACCATTTACCCCTGATCAAAGTCAAAGTCCTTAGTCAAGGTCAACAGTCCATGTTGACCTTAACTCGCCGAGTTCCTTGAAACTCCTTCCCACTCGGCGAGTCACCGGGGTGACTCGCCGAGTTCTTACGATTTTCGATCGAAACCTTAAGGCTACTCGTCGGGTTTCCCTCTAGCAACACGACGGATACACACATATTCATAACTTGGGGAAAACTCATCCGAATCACCGAGTTGTTCATACAACTCATCGATTTTATGGCAATCTTCATCGGACTCGCCGAGTTGCTCATCCAACTCGTCGAGTCCACACTTATCTTCATATGACTCGCCGAGTCAACCTTGCGACTCACCGATTCCATTTAGTCCTTTTTCCATACAGACTTGTTTTGAGCCATGCAGCGGCTCCAAATCACAGATCCAAGCTTCCAGGGCAAGCTTTTCACGTAAAGTTGCAAACTTTACGTGCATGCATGGCTATAAAGGCTCTAAATGTCTATTTTAAGTTCTTCATGGAGCTTCATGCTGAAGAGGGACCTCAATCATGACCAAGACTGCAACTTTGTGCTTCTAGAATCCAAGGAGGGTCCAGATCCGAAGTTACAACTTCAGATCTAGCCCATAGCTCATCTTATAAACTTAACATTCCATAAAAGAACCCTAGAACTCAACCAATAGAAGAGATTTACAAGGAAATGGAGATTAGGTACCTCTAGAAGATGATAACTGAGATAACTATTGATTCCCACACTCTACTTGCTCCAATCTCCTTCTCCTCCAAGCCTTCTCACTCCAAAGATCCTATTTTCAAGCTTCAACACACAAAGGGGAAAACACACACGGATTAGGGTCTCACAAGAGCTCTTTAGAACTGTAAAGAGGCCCAAAGGAGGCTGAGGCTCCTTAAATAGGGTGTAAAACCCCGAGATTTAGGGTTTCATCTGCCAGCTCCTACTCGCCAAGTCCCAATATGGACTCGACGAGTAGGTCACTTATCACGCGATCCCACCCTGCTGCTACTCGACGAGTAGGGCAAGCAACTCGTCGAGTAGGCCTTAGCCTAAGAAATCTTATTTAACCTATACCTGAGGATCGGGGCGTTACACCAGCCTCTTTGTCTATAAAAACGACACTTTTAGTCCCTTTTGATAAAAATTGACATTCTTGGTCCTTAAACCACATTTCTTGACATTTTTGACCCAAACTTAATTTAAATAATAATTTCAGCCGAAAACTATTGTATTTTCCATTTACAACCCTTATTTATAAAAAGTTTACACTTTTGGCTCAAATTCCATAAGATTTACAATTTTGACCCCAAAATCCAAACTTTGCATTTTTAGTCAACATTTTTGCATCATAGTCATTTTCAGCCCCTGAAATAGTTTATTTACATTTTAGACTCATATTTTGATAAATTTACAACTTTAGACCCCCAAAACTCTTCATTTTCCGCAATTTTGGGCCCAAAACCTGTAAGGCCCAAATGTAAGCTCAATAAGCTCTAATTTATGTTTTTGACCCCTTGAAAAGTGTTATTTTCATAAAACTCAGATTTTTATGTAAATAATACTATTTTATCCTTATAAAAACCGAAAATATCATATTTTACCCAAATCTTGGTTATTATTGCAAAAATGACACTTATAAGGATTTTTGGCTTTGTTTTCACTTCTTAAGCCTAAAGACTCTTAGATCTTTGTATTATGTTGTTAGTTATGTTCTTGTTTATGAATCTTTCACACTTTTCTTATGGATCTTGAAGTATAGCAATTAATAACTTGATTTTCACAACACAAACCAAGGATATCACATATAACACCCAAACACACATAGATCATCACATAACACTTGTATTCTCCCCCCCCCCCCAAAAAAAACAAGTAAAAACCGAAAACACGAGGGTATGAACTCACCTTTCCTTTTTGTTCTCGGTTTTTGAAGAAGAATGGAAGAAGATGGTGTTGTTTTTGGTTCTAGCAAGCTCCTTGAGTGGATTTCAAACTTAGATGGGTTCTAGGGAGCATGATCACGAAATTAAGGTGGTAAGAAGAATGAATGAGTTCAAAAAGAAAGTATGTTACTCAGATTTGTAAGATCGTACCACTAGAGTGTAACTTGAAGTGATTTTCGGTTGAAACCTCCTTGAAATGCTTCTAAGTCTTGAAATTTCTTGATGAAAGAGGAGAGGTGTTCTTGAATGTATACTTAGAAGGAGTTTGATAAAATTAGTGTGTGTGTGTGTGTGTGTGTTGATTCTCGGCCAGAGATAAGAAGAAGAGAGGGGAGAGAAGCTTGAAATAATGGAAGCATGGAAACATGAGAGTTTATGGATGCATGTTGTGTATTTTACATGGAGGACTAATGGTTATTAGTGAGGTGTCACCTCACTACTCACTCTTGCATTATACATTTTTTTTTCGTCATTGTGCCGAGAATGGGCCTAGAGATATGAAGAGAATGATGTTGGGCTTAACCTCTCAGCTTTGATCGAATTTCTTAGGCCCATAATTAGTTTTCGGCCCATTAGGCTTCTTTGGATGGTTCACGGCCCAATTAGCATGAGGGAATGGGTCTTATGGCCCATTAAAGCTAATTAGGTTAGATATGGCCCAATAAGGATTATTGGAGTAGTTTATTCCGTTTTAGGCCCAATATGGCCCAAAATGTTAAATCTCATGAAGGTGGGTTAAATTAGAGCCCATTTAAGGGTTCCAAGTCCAAAATAGTTAAATTGGAAGCTTATTGGCCCATTAGGACCAATAACGAAATCCTAGTCCATAACGGAGTTAAACCAAGATTTTTAGGGTTTCCAATCTTTCGTTGACCATTTAAAGTGTTTGTATAGAGATTTTGATGTAATTTTGTTGTCATTGAATAAATATCATGCATGCTTCCAGATTTTGTTTACAATTTTGTCCTTGATAATGATTACAAAAGCATAGAATTTTCTAGTTGTGACAAACAATAAGTATAACATTGTTCCATGTATTTTTTCGGCGGATATCTTGAAGACAGAGGATTATATGATCTTTTATCTAAAGGACACATCATAGTTCGACAACGGCTTTTAAGAGCTACGATTGCTAGTCGGTTTTTGAGTCGTACTTGTAGTTATAGTTATTAGACTTATCCAAAAAGCAATTCTTTTTGGAATAGAGAAATATCGTATGCCACTAGCCTCGGACCGAAAACAAGATTTCAATCAAAACCGCAAACCTTCGCATACGTCACTTACTCCGAGCCGAAATCATTCCAACCGCAAACGTCTTTGGACTGCAATCTCCTTCTGACCGCAAACCACACCTCGTTCTTAGTGGCCCTGAGACCGAAATCTCTCGGTTCTATCCTTAGGCATGTAATTCTAGAGGAGAATACATTTTCCAATGCAAGTGTCACCTCAATTTATCCCACTATAAATTGCTAGGACCGAAATCTATTGCTCATTCTTGCATTCTCTAACCGAAAACCTCCCATTCCTCCCAAAAACTCATCTGAAATCATCCTCTCTTTTCTCTCAAATAGCAACCAAAAAACTTTGAATCTTCACATGATGATGACCAAAATCTTCATGTGTTCTTAAAGATTTGCATAATTCACCATCCAATCTTCATATATTCAACCGAAAACACACAAATCTCCCCAAAGAACACCAAGAACACTTTCAACTATTCTAAGAAATTATTGTAAGTATTTCTTACATAATTTAGTGTTGTCTAACACTTTAAATTAATTTGTTATTAATTTAAATATGATATCGTGTATAAATATTATTAGGATACGGCTACTTTTACGTATCCTAACCCGCGGATCATATGCTAACACTTTGCCACCCAAACAATCACACACACTCAAGGTGAGTTCATATCACTATGTTTTTACTGTTTTTCAATGTTTTAGGGGGGGGGGGGGGTACAAGTAAAGCACAAGTAATCTTGTGTTATCATCCAAATGATTTTAAACTGTTTCAAACATATTTTAAACTATTTGCAACTGTTTTAACTATTTCAACTTTTGTTTTCCCTATATATATGTGTGTATGTGTGTGTATATATATATATATATATATATATATATATATATATATTTGAGATTTAATAGGCTTAGGACTAGTGCTTCCGCCTTAACTCTTGTTCCTTGTCTGGTTGTGGACTTAAGGAAGAACCAATTGTCTGGCTGCCTTTTTAATCTGAATTATATATGCTAGACTTGTATATAAGTATAAAATGAATTTAAAATAAATGGTTGACCCTTTTTTATTGCGTTAAGCAAAAGGGTATCTTTCTCAAATATTTTATTATTGTTTATAGATTTGGTTAAATTACAAAGGCTTTCATTACAGAACAAACAAACATATAAACTATACTAGGTATAGTTTCGGGAACATACATACTAAAGTTTTCAACTACAAAAAGGATAATACATACGGTTTATCAATTTAATAAGGTTTTCCTTTATTCTACACGCAACCGTCAATATAGCTTTGTGAGTGTTACCTTCAAGTACTTAATTAAGTGCCAACGAAAGTCCGGAATTCTAAACAGAGTCTCTTTGGGGGAAAGCGTGAATTTATGTGTAGATCTATACGGGACTGACAATTTCGCACCTTAACTGTTAGCTACAGTTGGAACAGATGTTCTGGGGTGACAAATATCATAACATTTCGACGCCTGAAGAATGTCGTATCAGGCCATCCTGGTCATTGGCATGGTTATAATAACTCACAATCTGGTATTAACAAATACGATTAGTGTACAAATACATAAATAACTTTAAATAGTTTTATTCAATAAGAAAACTACAAATACATACAAGTACAACATACTATATTCTAACACAGAAACTTACATTTATGGATGAACATTTATCCAGGCATATACATACAAATGAGTTGCATTCATACATTACTACAATGCATTACATAACTAGTACAATGCAAACTACATTTCTAAAAAGATTGTTTTTTGTTAATTCTGTGATTACCTAGTGAATGCGTTGGAGTCATATACAATGAAGATCCGATAGATTGTGGAATGTGTGATTTCCGCCTCATTTCATGTTCCTTGTTTGGTTGTGGGCTTATGGAATATACAAACATCCAACCATCTTTCCGATCTTGATTATATATAACTTGTATTCACTAAATGCTCATATAAGGAATTTGTAGGGTCATGTTACATACATTTCATTGACTACGGAAATATTGGATTTTCTGGAGGATCACACTAACGTTTTTAAAGGTACAAAGAACATACTATTTCATATAAAATACCACTTTTGTAAAACTCCCGACTAGGTCCCAGTTAATCTCTGATTAATCCCTAGGCACTACTCGACCGATTAGAGGGCGCCTAGCGATTAATCCCTGCATACATAATGAGTGAAACATTATAAAACGATGAAATTTTAACATTTTGAAGAAGTTTTATCTCGATGGAAACTATTTGAGGCATGATTAGTGTTGTATTAATCATATTAACCTATTTTTTATTATCATATTAGTGGTATTTATGAACTTTGATATGATTTTAGTCATATTTATTTTTTTAAATTCAACAAATTAGCAATTAATGATACTCGAGTAATCCCCTAATTAATCTCCGTCTAGCCGATTAATCCCTTGACCCCAGTCCACCGACTAGTTAACGTCGAGCGTTTTTTGCAACCTTGTAAAATACTTATGAACTCACTAACATAAATGTTGATACACTTTCCAAACCACTTGTATTCTCAGGGAACTAGTAGACAGGTACATCCACGTAGGTTTTCGAGAAGACAAAGCGTACTGGAGACTTGACTTTTATTTTTCTATACACTTTTGGTGTCTTACAAATTATATTACGAACACAAATGTAATTACTATATTTTCAGTATGATGTTTGTTGGTTTGATTACTATTATGCATTTTTATGATGTTGTACATGACGTCCTCAGCCCCCGAATGTTTTCGCCGTTCCGGTTTGGGGGTGTGACATTTAAAAATAGGGATTTTAAGTATTGGATAAACCCACGCTTAGATATTAATTCATTGATTTTAATCTCAAATAAATCTAAGATGATAATATCTTCTAATCTTAAAGTAGAGATATAAAGTGCATAGTTTATAGATCAGTTGTGCATTGGTTTGTCCAAACACATCTCATATCTAGATGTTATAAAGGGTTATTCCATGTGTGATTTGACATGTAAATTGTATGAATCTGTAGTCAAAGTAATTCATTCATTTTGAATTAACCGTAAAAGCGATATCTATGGGCCCATCGGTGATTTATGTTCATCTATGAAAACCAGGCGCCTGGTCTGGAATAAATTCATGTGCTTGATTTTGTAGTTTAAATTTATCACAAATAAGTAAATCGGAAAACAAATAAATGAACATGAGGTTGATCATTTAATCCATGACTATGTTAATACAATATCTTGAAGAATGAAGGAATAGTTGATCACTTATCTTAGCGCCAACATTTGATTTGAATCAGAGTTCGACAATGGCTTTGGAAAACACTCTTTGTTGTTTAGTTCAAGGTCTATACTTACAATTGTAGTTACAAACTTATCTAATTGGGAGACTCTTGGATTAAGTTGTCTAAGCCATAAACTAAATTTGTATATTCTTGTAATGAGAAGCAAAGTCATTTTTATGTTGCCCTCATAACTAGAACTTTATTAGAATGACAATTATAAAGATAAGATGTTTTATTATATTATTATATGATTAATAAACTAATTGGAAATTATGAGGAAATGATTTGTTAATATATTATTTGATTAATATATTAATTGGAAATAGATAGTTGATCTGTTCATTTATTACGTGATTAATAAATTAATATAGGATCAATAGTTGAACAATTGATTTGCTAATTTATACGATTAATAAATTAATAAGAAATCAAATAGAATTAATTGTTAATCAAAATTAGTTTGGAATGAATTTGGGATTAATTGGAATTAATTAAAAGTGCAAGGGGTGAATTGTAATTGTTCAATAGTTGAACAAATGAGTCAATTCTAGAAGCATGCATATCATGGATGGTTTTGTGGAGTTCCTTAGGGTTTCCAGAAGCCTCCTATATGATATAATTTCTATATGCCTATTATGTATCTGCACCCATTGGGAGCGATAAACCTTTTTGACCTTATTAACCAAAGAGATACGACTTTGCACTATAGTTACTTCAGCACCAATCAAGAATGCCCAAGGAATTCCAAGAATTCTTGTTATAGATTTGTTCCAACCAAGACGAAGGCTAAGAATTCTCTACTAGAGGGATTGAAAAGATCGAGGGTAATTTTTGAGTCTTCATGGACCTTTCTTATTATAGGCCAAAGGAATAGCTAAGGACTTCTTCCCTCATTCACATCAAATTGGGGTAGCTCAGGAACTCTAGAATCTCTCAGGAGTTGAATAAACTCTTTTATGCTAGTGGAATTGGGAAGCATGATAAGTCCGTACTCCACATTCTAGCTTCATCCTTGGTTTTCAAAGAAAGGAAACTTCAAATACTGACAGAAGATAAAGGTAAGATAATTCTTTCTGGCCTTAACTGAAAGCGGGGGAGGCCCAGGTCTACATACAGGTCTTGGATCAATAGAATCCTCTGGGAAAGAATATCGGGATTAGTCTCCTTGCCATTTCTACTGTCTTTGAAAGTCTAGCTATCCTCTCCTTGTCATGCTTAGTTATTCTGCATTGCTCCTTCTTCTAATCTTGCTTTCTTGCCTTATAGAACTGACCTTTGAATTAGAATTCAATCCATTATTTAATTATTCAAATCTTGTTTTGTCCCTAAGTTACCTAAACTATAAATAGGACCCAATGGGTATCAATTTTCATGACTAATCTTTCTTAGAAGCTTATAAATGAAAATTATACCTTTCCTCCTCTCTCCTCAAGTGTCTTCTAGTTCTAGGATTTAGATGTGAGCCATTAGAGGCATCATCCTTTTGGTGCTAGCTTTCCAAGCTCTTCAAATGAAGGATTGAAGTAAGTTTTTGCTTTAACAAGTTTAAGGTGTGTATCTTTACTTTATAATTATCGAAATTACTAGGATACATATTAGGCTTTTGTTATTCAAAGTAAGTTGCCTTAATGTGAACACAGATCCTTATAGGTTGCATGTGCCCTTCTTAATTGCTTAGTGTTCTTCCCCATTGTGCATATTGTTATAACCCAATAAACTCATCACATACATGCATACAACAAAGGCTCTTGGCTCTAAAATTGATCCGCTTGAATTGCATCTAGTATTTAGGCTCACAACACTTTAGCTGATCTTGCCATCAACTTTCCCCTTATTAGTTACTAGACTCACAACACTTAATGTTGATCTTGTCATCAACTCACCCTTTGGGCTTCAACATACAGTTGGTTTTCCCAAATCTTGGCCATCCACACAAAGTTAGAAATCCTCAGCTAATCACAATGTATGTCAACATATACATAATACAGATGAACTAACAACTCATTATCACAGGTAACAGTCTAGAAGTATACCTCCCTAACATTATACTACATTCTAACCACATCCTAGCATACTAGTACACCTACTGTAGTATATAGTATAGTGAGAAAACTCACCTGACCTAAACATATGGAAAAAAATAACTAACATGGGCTAATTTCACCAGAGTTTGAACAATAGTCAAACTAGTCAAAAAGTTATTTTTATGGTCAACAAATGTGTCGCTCCCTCCATTGGGTGGGTGCACCACGCACAATATAGGAAAAAATATTTGGGATCTATCTCAAAACCAGATACGTCAAGAAAAAACCCCAAAGGTATGCCACGACGTGCCCAAAAAAATACATGTCGTCTCTTATCCTGCCCAGCCCTTATATTTCGACTTAAACCATTAAGTCTGTAACGCCCGCAAATTCTGGCAAGTCAATTTAGAGACAATAAGTGTCAAAATTGACTTTTTTTTATAGAATATTATTTAGAATAAATAATCTTAATTAATTTATAGTATATGTCACAAGGATTCCGTATATATAAAGAACGCTGAAATTCGGGTTATAACGAAGAAGTTATGACATGTCCAAGTTTTATGGCAAAACTGACACGATACTGGGAATTGTAAAAAGTGAGTTTGCAATAAAATACTTTTTAGCCTTAGAGATCTCAACAAAAGTTTCAATGTATGTTAAACCGAGAACATACATAAAAAGAATCTCCAAATCTGACTTCGTATGAGGAAGTTATGATTATTCTAAGATTTAGCATAGTAGTGCACAGCCCAAAATTCAAATTTTATATCGACCGATTTCTAGCCAACACAACATAAATGAGAATTAAATATCTTGTTAATAGTAACTCAACGATAAAAAGACAGACAAAAACAGACGTTGGATGACAAAGTTATGAATTTTTAACGGACTTTACTTGTCCATGCTTGCTAAAATATAACTTTAGAAATAAATTCAAAATTAGCAAACAGAGTCTAAACGAAAGTTATAGAGTATGTCTCCACCTATGCGTGCATATAAAGAAAGTTAAAAATGGAGCTCATATGCAAAAGTTACAGAATTTAGTAGTCGGGAGTAAGCCGTTGCAAGGAGGGTGACGTGGCACAATCTGGATCTTTACTTGCTCCCCACGGTCTTGCTCCGGATCGCAACAGGTGTCCCATCATACGCGCAGCGTACTTCCGAGGAACGCCTAGCGTACCAAGGATCGGCCTCCTATAAATAGCATGAGAGGTTCACTCATTTTCCTCACACCTTAGCCTTTCTCTCTCTCTCTCTCTAACTTCTCTCTAAACCTCTCCCAGCCCTTAGTAGTTCCCAAGTGCTAAGAGGCGAGTGCTGGAGCGCCAGAAGACTCTGAGAAGAAGAGCTTTTCGGCTTAGAATTTCTGCCCCCACAGAGTCCGATTCCTAGCCAAACCTCCTAGTGAGTTATGCTTACCCTATTTTAAGTAGAGTTTATGTTTAAGTTCGATATCGTTATTATGAACTTATAAACAATAAATATACTATAAAAATATAATATACAAAGTGTTATTATAATAGCTTTTAACTACTCGTGATATAGGGAATCTGGTTTGAAGGGCCGCATAGGGTTGTTGGATTTCAGAAGTGCTATAATGCCAAAATGGTCCTGCCCTCTGGTGTTTCATATATGGCCCTTTTTGCTCAAAAGGCCAAAACAAGTCCTTCAACTTTGCATGGAGAGGTATAATGGCATAAAGCTTCCACCTTTATGCCTCTACTACTCTGAACACCTCTAAATCTGGAAGGATCTAGCTTGGGGACGTCCAAATCCCACAAGACATCCTTCTTTGACCATAAACTCCATAATAAGGGACATAAAGAGATCTATCAAACTAGAAGTCAAGGTGAGAACTTGATTACCAGAAAATGAAGATGAAGAAGCAAACTTCCTGGATCTACAACCTTTTTCTTAGACCTTCAACCTCCTTCATCTTCTTCTAAACTTCAAGAACACTCTAAATCCTTCAATAAGGCTCACAAACTCAAAGAGAACACTAGGGTTTCATGGGATAGGCTCTGGACAATGGAGGCTACGACGCGTGGTTGCTGACTCCTCGCCCTCGCCAGTTGTCTCCCATCGGACCGCACCCTCGTACCCCTATATAAAGGGTGCGAGACTTCTCGGATTTGAGAGGTTTTTCACCCCAAATTTCACCATCATTCACCTTTTCACCCCCTAGACTTTCTCACGACCCCCGAAGGCCCCGGTATCACATCCAAAGCCCGAAGCAAACCCCGGAGCCCCGTAATTCTCGAGAATTCATCCTCTCTCCTGTCGAAACTCTGCCCGATTTAAGCCGGTTTTTCGTCAAACAAACTCTTTTCCGGGAAACGAAACGTTGCCTGAATCACCGCTTATCAAGGTGAGTTCATACCCCTATAATTTACATTTTTAATGATTTCTAAATGCTTTTTAGGAGGGGGGGGGATACAAGTTTAACACAATATTAAATTGTGTTAATAACTGTATGTGATAATAATCACGCAAATAGTTTTCGTATGCTTTCAAGAATTACCAAATACATCCAAAATGACTTAAAGCCCTGTTAAATCTTTAAAGTCATGTAAACTCCGTTAAATTCTTTGAAAAATGTTTTATAAACTATTTCAAATTATAAATGCCAAAAATCATGTTTATATATGTATAAATATATAAATAAGATTTGAAGGGCTTAGGACTAATGAATTATCTTATTTCCTTTTCCTTGTTTGGATGTGGAGTTAAGGTTGTATTATTTGTCCGAAGGTCATTTCCTTCTTAATTATATATATATTATACATATATGAGTACAAAAGGTTACTCCTTTTGGTATCACCACCTTTGTATCGGGCTGAGCAAATGTGTTCATCCATGAAAAATCATGCTAATTAGATTAGAGCCTGTAAATTATAATTGGTATAATTTATGATTCAAAACTAAATATACAAGTATGATTCACGACTGTATACTTTCCAAGGAAATTACCAACAATTCATTTATCTATACAGGATATGTATAATGCCTTTAATATACGAATAACATAATAAAGAAGTAAAGATACATCATACCGGGTTTGCATTAACAAAGGTACGATACAGAGTACCAGGGTTAGCAATCACGGGGTAATAATACATCGTAAATCTCGTTGAAACAATAAATTTGTGAGACCCTTCACGGTGTACTTATCTAAGTACAACTTTAAGTCCTGACCTATTAACTAGAATCTCTTGTAGGGAGAGCGTGAATTTGTGTATAGATCTATATGGGACTGACAATCACGCACCTCTACTGTTCGCTACAGTTTGGCCGGCAGGCCTAGGGTGTCAAATATCATTTCATTCTGACGCCTGAAGAACGTCGCCGCAGGCATATCAGTCATATTAGTATGGTTAATAGAACTCACATGGATAAAAAAATGAGTGAATTACTAAGTAATATACTTCTCTTAAAACAGTAAGAAAAGATAATTACATCCGGACCAAATATACCTTCTGTAATTTTTACTTACAGTAAAAGCTACGTATCATGAAATCAAGTATGGTAAATATACTTGTACTTCTGTTTTTGAACATTTAAAACCACAAGGCAGTATTATGGATAATATAATATTTTCCAGGATTAATACTAAGGTTTTTACCATAGAGCCCATATAACTAAGAATACTTTTACAAATGAAACGGTTTATGGGATTAACCACTTTTACAAATGAAACGGGTTATGGAAATAAACCACTCATCAAATGGAACTTAGTCATTCAATCTTTGTAAACTAGTATAACATAAAAGATCTTTACTGGTAAATTCTATAAGTCCTTAGTTATTACATTAGAGTTATATATAAGTAATATTCGATTGACAGTGAAACGTGTGACTTTTGCCTTATTTCCTGTTCCTTGTTTGGTTGTGGGCTTAGGGCAGATACACCATTTCACTGTCAGTTCGATATTAGGTTATACATAATTAATATAAACTAAGTAATTACAGAGGGAAACTATTGAGGTTATCAGTTTATCACCTCAGGAAATATAGGATTTTCTGGAGAAACCAGTGAACTTTTCCAAAGAACCTAGAGTATACTTTACAGAACTAAAATACTTATGAACTCACCAGCTTAAATGTTGATCTACTCTTTTCAAATAACTTGTATTCTCAGGAATCCAGTAGACAGGTATACTCCCGAAGCTCTTGAGAAGACTACCTAGTACCGTACCGCGACTCTTGTCTTCTACTGTACCTACTTTGGTGTTTGAATATGTAATGTTTAAACACTTATGTAAAACTTATACTTATTAATGAAATAGTTGTTTGTACTTGGATTACTATATTGCATGTGTTGTGATACTTACATGAAGTCCTCCGCCCCCGAACGTTTCCGCCGTTCTGGTTTGGGGGTGTGACAATACATCTCCGAATAAGGTACGAAACCCTACTCTCCTTTTAGAAATCAGACAGAGATGTTCCTCTAACTTCCATTTCTGACTCTAGAATACGAGGAGTTTACGAGAAATCATAAAAAAGTTGTTGATTACGCTAGGGCGCTAGACGATTAAGATTTAGGGTGTACTCTGTTCTTCACGATTTTATGAATAATGCCCCTAAAATCATTAATTCATTGTTGATTCCACTTGACAGCGTAATTGCTTTTGATTTCTGGAACCGACTGGCTAGTGTCTAGAATTGGAAGTCAAAGATGAAAGTCCTGACTAAATTCATGGTGAAACACGAAGATTCAAAGGATATTTGGGTGAAAATCTTGAATTTTGATAATGTTTTAATAGATATTGTTGGTATTAAGATCTTATGTTTAATGAAATTGATATTTCTAATTAGAAAATTTATTTAATCACATGTTATGTTCATGATCTCTAAACTTCAGTATTTACTATAGGTATTGGCAAGTATCTCAAATATGTGTTGGTGACTCTTACATCCTGTTAGGAACAACTTGATAAACAAAAAGTGAGGGGCCTTTTCTTGAACTTAGTATGTTTCAATGCACTAAAATAAAGTGTGATATTGCAACAAGCATCATTTGGGTACCTAAAACTAGTCAACATATTTGAGTTTTTTGAAAAGCAAAAACTTTTCTCCAAAAGTATACAATAGTTGAATCACAAGTTCTAGAGAAATAGCATAGGGCTTCATATTTGTAAAGAAGAAGATGTAGAGAATATAAAGGTCATGATTTGTCTTATTTAACAAGAAATTGGTAATTCTTATACCGTTACACTTCCTAATATATTTTTCTTGTTTTTTCTTGTTTATATATGTGTCATATTATACGGTATCCAACTATAAATTCCTACTATAGTGCTTGATTGGCTTAATCATGTCCAAATTGATCCATAATTTATAGAGATTCTGGATGCTAACACGATTATGAATGAGCCAAATGATTACACCATGGGAGCTCGAAGTAGACTCTAAGTAGAAAAAGGCAAACCAGTTTGAAAATCCTATAAGTAAGACATTCAAAATCTTTTCTCCCATTGGAATTTATTTTCGTTTTACAGGGTGATGCTTCAAAGATGGATCATAAGTTGCGAGAGAAATTGATGTGTCTTTAAACATGTAAGTTTTTTTCATATTTATTTTTACTGAAATTCTATTTTTTACTAAATGTCTATTTTTTGTTACTGCTGAAATTCTGGTTTTTTATAGCTGGAAATCTGTTTTTTCATACTAAAAAATTGTTATTTTTAGCTGAAAAACTGTTTATTAGATATTATTGCTAAAATTCCATGAATTTATAATTCTTACTTTCGTTTATTCTCTTTGTTCTTGTAGCTTCACATGAAGAAATGGAATAGATTGGTACAATCTAGGTTGGATGACATGGTGTTTATCAAATTCATAATGCCTTGGAACAGTCATGCCTTAGAACGAATGAAGGCTTTGTAGGCTAACTACACTTGGGTGTATAAGAATAGTATTAAAACAGAATACATGTATGTATTGTAATATAGTCGATTGTATTGGGAAAGAGTCTAGCTAGATGTAATAGAGTACATTTATATTGATCCTATTATAATTGATATAGGGAGTGAATATTATTAGACATGTAAACTTTAATTTTAAGTAATGATATTGTGTTTCTATTTATTATGTTAATTTCCTTATTATTATTTGATATTGCATTTAGATTTTAAATTAATATATATATATATATATATATATATATATATATATATATATATATATATATATTTCTATTGAAAAGTGCTAATTAAAGTAAAAAAATAATATTTTATTTTAGCAATTAAATAGTTTCATAAAAATAGTGCCACTAAAACCTATAAATGATTTAGTGGCATAATTGAAAAGTGCCACTAAAACCCAATAAGGCTGCAGCGACACAATCAGAAAGTGCCACTATAGGCCTTTAGTGGAAGCGCTTTTAATGGCACTTTTTTTGTGTCGTTGATTGCCTAGGGGGCCTTTAGTAGCACATTTTTAGTTTTTAGTGGCACTTTTTCTGTGCCATTAAATATCATTTTATTTGTAGTGGGAGCTTAAGGTACCCGAGCCGTCTGCCTCTCCTGAGGAGGTCGCTGAATATGAGGCACATGAAAGAGATGCTACCAAAGTGGCATGCATCATGTTGGCCACTATGACAGCCGAGCTCCAAAAGTCCTATGAGGACTACTATCCTTTTGAGATGCACCAGGATTTGATGGACCGCTACCCTTAGAGTGCTCGTCAAGAGCGATATGAAATCATCTCCTCCATGATAACAACTCGAATCAAGGATGGTGAACCCATCATCGGCCACATGCAAAAAATGCAAAGGTATATGGACCGCTTGCTGAAGCTAAATGTGAACTTCCCCGAGGAGTTAGCAATAGATATCATTTTACACTCCTTACCATCGTGTTATGATCACTTCCGCGTGACATATCACATGAACAAGGAGAAAGTTACCCTCAGCAAGCTTCAAGGACTCCTAAAGACCGTTGAAACAGGTCTTAAAGGTAAGTCGGTTGTTATCACTCCTACTCCTACTCCAAACTCCGCCCCTGTCCTGGCAATAGGGAAAGGTAGTGGGAAAAAGAGGAAGAACCCTTCGAAGGGTACCAAGGGTAAGACCCTTGATGGATCCTCTTCAAGTGGAACCAAGAAAGGTTTCGTCACTCCTTCTTCTGACCTAAAAGAGGCTGAATGCTTCTATTGCCATGAAAAGTCGCATTGGAAGCGGAACTGCCCAAAGTACCAGCAAGACATAAAGGATGGGAAAGTGAAACCCACCCATGAAGGTATTTACACAATATTTTCTAATAACTCACCCTATTCTAACTATTGGGTCCTTGATACAGGATGTGGAATTCACATATGCTCTGATTTGCAGGGACTAAGAAGAAGTGAGAATGTGGAGCATAGAAAGATAAACTTGATCATGGGGAATAGGAAAGCTTCACCTGTCACCAAGACTAAAATTTATTCTTTGTTGCTAAGTAGTGGGTTTACATTAGAATTGAATAAATGTTGTTACTCGCCTAAAATGGCAAGAAATATTATTTCCTTTCATGCTTTGTACAAACAAGGGTTTACCTTTTCTGTTGATAATGAAGTTGGTGGAATAAATGCTTTCTTTAATAATGTTCTTTATTTTAAAGCATTACCTTGTGATGGTGTGTATGAAGTTGTGTCTGTTGTAGATAACCTAGGAAATAATGTGTTGTTTATTGATTCTTCTAATAATAATAACATAGATAAAGCATCATTATGACATTTTCGTCTTGGACATGTAAGTAAGAAACGCATAGGCAAACTCCAAAAGGACGAAGTCTTGGAGTCATTTGACCTAAAGTCAGATGATAGTTGTGAATCATGCTTACTTGGAAAAATGACAAAGTCACCCTTTACTAGTTCTTGTGCAAGGGGTGAAGGTTTGTTGTATCTAGTGCACACAGATGTGTGTGGACCCTTCAAAACTGCCACAAGGGATGCTAATTGTTATTATGTGACTTTTATAGATGATTATGGTAGATGTCGTTATGTCTACTTAATCAAGCATAAGTCAGACTCTTTTGAAAGGTTTAAAGAGTTTAAACAAGAATTCGAGAATCAATTGGACAAGAACATTAAGATGCTTTGATTCGATCGTAATGGTGAGTATCTTAGTATAGAGTTCCTCGACTATCTTAAGGAATGTGGGATTGTCTCACAATTGACACCTCCCAGGACACCACAGTTGAATGGTGTGGATGAGAGGCATAATCGAACCTTTTTGGATATGGTTCGTTCCATGATGAGTCGAGCTTCGCTACCAATCTCATTCTGGGGTATACCTTAGAGACTGCTGCCCATATCCTTAATTTAGTCCCAACAAAGAAGTTGCCAAAACTCCTCATGAGATGTGGACTGGAAAAGTACCTAACCTAGACCACATCAAGATTTGGGGTTGCGAGGCTTTCGTGAGGTGTGAGACTCACGACAAGCTCAAACCTCGAAGTGAGAGGTGTATTTTCATCGACTACCCACAGATTTCCTTTGGTTACCTCTTTTACAGACCCAGTGAGAAAGTGGTCTTTGTAGCAAGGAGGGGTGTCTTTCGAGAGAGAGAGTTCATAAACCAAGGAAACAATGGGAGGAAAATTGACCTTGAAGAAATTCAAGAGTCAAGTGGTGAAGGAATTTCAAACCCTAGCATTCAACCTGAGGAGGAAACTCCTGTTGATCCAGTTGACGAGTCTGTACCTTTGAGGCGTTCCACAAGAGTTAGGAATGCACCTGAGCACTACTATGGTTTCCATATTACTGCGGAAGGTGAGACACTGGTAAGTCTATATGAAGCTAACAACTATGTGGAATCCATGGCAGGCCCCGAGTCTGCTAAATGGAAAGAGGCAATGGACAGCGAGATACAGTCCATGTACGACAATCAAGTTTGGAACTTGGTTGACAATGTACCAGGTCGTAAGATAGTTGAGTGCAAATGGATCTTCCAAAAGAAGACCGACATGCATGGTAATGTACACACATATAAGGTGCGACTGGTTGCAAAGGGCTTTTCTCAAACTCCGGGTGTTGATTATGATGAGACCTTTTCACCAGTAGCAAAGACTAAGTCCATTAGGGTCCTGTTAGCCATTGTTGCATTTCATGATTATGAAATATGTCAAATGGATGTCAAAACCGCCTTCCTTAATGGAAGTTTGACTGAAGATGTTTACATGTGTCATCCAGAGGGTTTTGTCAGTATAGAATACCATAATAGAGTGTGTAGGCTTAAGAAATCCATCTATGGATTGAAACAAGCACCTCGCCTATCGAATCTTTGTTTCGATGAGAAAGTCAAAGTGTTTGGATTTTCGAGGAGTGAAGATTAATCTTGTGTATATGTCAAGGCTAGTGGGAGTATAGTTAGCTTTTTGGTATTGTATGTGGATGAGATACTACTCATAGGAAATGACATCGCAACTCTGCAGGAAGTTAAGTCCTGGCTTGGGAAGTGTTTCACTATGAAAGACCTAGGAGAAGCTGCCTATATTCTAGGGATAAGGATTCTGAGAGATCAGAGTAAAAGACTAATTGGAATTAGTCAGAGTACCTACTTGGATAAGGTGCTGAAGAGGTTCAGCATGCAAGATTCCAAGAAAGGAGAGTTACCCATCCAGAGTAATGTCAGATTGAGTAAGACTCAGAGCCCAAGTACTGAGGCTGAGATAGCCGAAATGAGTCGAGTACCTTATGCTTCTGTTGTAGGCTCGATCATGTATGATATGACTTGTACTCGTCCTGATGTAGCCTTTGCTTTGAGCATGGTTAGAAGATATCATGGGAATCCTAGCAAGGCTCACTGGACTACGGTAAAGAATATTCTCAAGTACCTGCGCAGGACTAAGGATTGGGTCCTTACCCTCAGTGGGAGTGATGACTTGAGAGTTTTAGGGTATAGTGATGCTAGCTTCCAGACTAATAGGGATAATTTCTGCTCTTAGTCAGGCAGGGTCTTTACCTTAAACGGAGGAACAATTACTTGGAAAAGTTCCAAGTAGGAGACAGTGGCTGATTCAACTTGCGAATCAGAGTATATAGCGGCAAGTGAGGCAGCAAAGGAGGCAATATGGCTGAAGAACTTCATTAGAGATCTTGGAGTTGTACCAGCTATAAAGGAGCCAATGGAAATTTTCTGTGATAGTGAAAGTGCAGTTTCCTTCACGAAATAACCAAGGGATCATGGAAGATCCAGACACATTGACAGAAAATATCATTTCATCAGACATCGAATAGAAGAAGGACTCCTAGTTGCAAAGAGGGTATCACCGGATGAGAACCCAGCAGATCCCCTCACAAAGGGACTGGGTAGGGTTAAGCATCTTCAGCATGCGAGGCGCATAGGGCTGAAGGATGATATTAGTTTTAGTAGTTACATAACTCTAAAATTTGTAAAGTGTAATTGCCATTTGATGATGAATAAAAGTTGTGTTTATTTATGAATAAAGTGTTGCTATCTTTTGTCAATCGTTTACTATATTTCTTTTGCATGTTTTGACTTCCAGAATATTTATGTTATGTATTGCATATTATTCGAATTCTCCATAGTCGGTCATATGTTGGAAGTAGGTATGAATCAAAAATGTCATGAGTTGGTTGCAGAGGTCTAAGTTGTTGGACATGACTACAATAATCATGAGTGCTCATAAGTTCTGAGTATTAGATTCAACCCACGCTCACTGGTATAACTTCATGGAATTTATCTCAAGTGATTGTGAGACGGTAATATCATATAAGTCTTCAAACCTAGAGATATGACTTGTTGCCTATGAGTTGGTTATACATTGATTGTACGAAAACGCATTGGTAACTCGATGTTATAAAACGTGCGTTTGTGTGTGATTCAATAATTAGTAGAACAAGCATATGAGTCGAAGTTTATCTGTTCCTTCTTGGATTAAAAGCGATATCTTGGCCCCTCGATGATTTTGTTTTGACCTATGTACCGGGACCGGTCAGAACTAAATTGATATGTTCGATTAAGTTCTTTGTCAAACAAATCGGAAATCGGGAAACAAACTGTTGGACAATAAGTAAGACATTGTTCCATGTATTTGTCCGGCTGATATCCAGAACAGAGGATTATAAGATCACTTATCTTTAATGGTGTATCATCATCATCTCAGTTCCGAGATACCTTGAAAGAGCTACGATTGCTGATCGGTTCCTGAAGTCATACTTGCAGTTATAGTTATTAGACTTATCGAAGTGGGAGACTGTTGGATAAGGCGTCTAAGTCCATAACTATTTCTAGTATGTACTTGACCCGGTTTTGGCATGTTCCATTTGGGTTGCATGGCATCATGCATTTGGATAGACTAAAATGAGAGAAATAACACTTATGGTTTATTAATATATTATAAGTTCTAATATATTAATAATATTATTTAATTAGTATTGATCAAGAATTAATTAAGTGATCAAAAGGTGACTAATTAAATATATGGTTTGATTGTGTAAATCACATATACTTCTACAGTGGGCTAATGCTCCATGGATTATCAAGTTGGGCTAAAACCTATAGGATGCTCCATGCTGGTTATAGAACCCGTGGGTTATGGAAATGAAAGGTCGTGACAATTAGGGTTTACATGGTGTAACCCTAATTGTAACACACTATATAAGAATCAACATGTTCACTAAAAATCAGCCACTTAAGCAAGAAAGAAGAGGGAGGGCTAACCGATTTTTAAGTGTGTGACATTTCTCTCAAGTCATTCCAAAAGCATTTGGTGTTGTGTGAGAAATTTGAGGCATCACACTTGGGGTGCTAGGCCCACAAGATTTTCAAGGAATCCAAACTACTATAAGGTATGTTGTTCTAGCTTACTTTATGTTTAAAAAGTTCCCATGATGCTAGATAGGATTATGAACCTTGGAAATAAATTTTGCATGTATCTTAGTCAAACATAGAACCAAGGTTTCTAGGGTTGCATGAACGCCTTAGGAGTGTTAGAATGCTTAAAACCCTAAAAACATACCTGTGACCACCATAGGGTCTGACACGGCTTCTTCATGGCCTATCGCCAAAACTCTCCGCACTCCACCAATATTCCCTACTTTTCAATGGTTACTTTTGTAGTGTCAAACTTCACCGCACCTGTAGCAGGTCTGGCCTACTCCAATACCAGGGACCTAGGTGATTGGTCTTGTCAGTGCTTTACAAAAACGGGCAATGTGCCCCTTCCTGTTGCAGTTAGCACACTGCATCTCTCGGCAAGGTCCATTGTGATGGAAGTTGCATTTCAATAGACTTCCAGTGTACTGCATTGCTGGTATAGGGACAGCAGGGGTTGTTTCATCATGAACAGCCACAATCTGTTGTTTCTTGGCGGGGTCCTGTGTTGATTGTTTCTTCTTTCTGTCCCAAGACTTTCTCTTGTTGTCATTCGCTTTGGCTAGTTTTGGGACAGGGGTTGTTACTTGTGAAGAGACTCCATTGTCAATGAGTATCCGTGCCAATCATTTGGCACTATCGAATGTAGAGGGGTTCGAAGACAATACGTTCCCCTGAAATGGAAGTAGCAGTCCCCAAATGTACCTCTTGATCTTCCTACTCTCCATAGGAACCATTCCCGTACATAGAGCCGTAAGATCATTAAACCTATTAGTGTAAGCTACTATGTCAGAGCCTTTCATAGTAAGGCCCCAAAGTTCATGTTCTAGTCTCTGAACTTCACCCATCAAGCAATATTCTCCCCTCATCAGATCTTTCAGTGTTTCCCAGCCCATCAAGTTAGCCACTATGAGTGTGAGTGACTTGACATGGTCATTCCACCATGTGAGGGCCCTGTCGGAGAAAGTGCAGGTAGAAAATTTAACTTTTCTTCCTTCAAGGCAAGAGCAGATCTCGAAGATAGACTCCGTTTTCTTAAACCATTGCGATAGGGCAATGATTCCCCCGCTACCATTAAAGGTTTTGGGTTTGCAGTTGGTGAATTCCTTGTATGAACACTCCTTAGGGTGCCCATGACTATCACCTTGGGTAGAGTTAATACCCGTTCCACCCCCACTTGTACTGCTAATGTTGATCTGAGTTAAGGCAGCCGACACAGCCGCATTCACTACAGCTTGAAAAACGACATGATTGAATTGTGGAGGAGGTGGTGGTTGAGTTGAAGTTATTCGTGGATTGTGTCTGTTTGATTTATGAGGTGGCATCTTTCAACTATAAGTTTATAAAAATGAAGATAATGGTAAGATGCCAATAGTGAGTATAATGTGAGTGTTCTTTGAACTAGTTTACCCTAGTTCAACATGTAATTTTTTTAAGTGTTTGCAATAAAGGTCTATCATTAGAAAATGAATGAATTCAGATAGAAACCTTTCCAGAGAATTAGATGCCTGTCAATTCCATTGGTATTATAGATGTATAGAGTTCGGAAAAAATTGACCTTGTAGTTGGTCTACAACATACCAACATAGAGAAAATTTTGACAGCATAAAGACCTAACGAAAATGAAATTTCGAGGTCTAATAAAAAATAGGAGAATAAAACCAGAGTCTAAAAGTAGACTTAATGTATATCCAAAATAGTGAGTAGAGTATGTTCTACTCGCGAGGAGTGTTGCTCTAATTAGTACTAGATTATGCCCTGGATTCAACCAACTGGTGTTCTGTTTCCCACACACGTCTTTCCAATGCCACTTGGCTCTGCCGAAGTTCTCTAACTTTGGATTGGTTTGCATTCAGTTCCCTCTATAGTGCATCAGTGTGAGTCCTTGTTAACTCATGGTCTTCGTTCAGATGGCGGAGGCGGACTATATTGACTCCTCATTGAGCTCTAACCTCCATGACTTGGTCCATAGCCGCTCTTCCTTGTTCATCATTGTTAGCAACACAATGAACAAATATAGGGAGGATTCTGTCCGCCGAGCCTCCCACGCTCAAGTTGTAGAAGCTTTGGCCCCCATTATAAGGAGAAGATTGTCCCTATTCGTGACTCCACCTTCCCAAGTTTACTGCCCACAGAAGCATCGGGCCATGAAAATCCTGTCGAGGGTTATGATTTTGGGCAACTTGAGGTGGATTATAGACCTCGGGTTTTGAGTCAGAATCTTCTTCAACTTCCTCCTCGTCCTCCTCCTCAGAACTCTCCTCGGAGTCTTTTTCTACTGGGACCACCAGGTTATCTTTTTTTGGTTCAGCTTCGATCCATCCACCGTTCCCTTGATCGGAAAAGTATGGGTCTCCTGGCAGATGAAATCCAACCATGTTATCTAAGTGAGAATAGGGTGTAAGAGACATATAATAGATGTATTCCTAAAGATATTTATAGGGTGATCCTTACCAGTTACTTCTATACTTACGTAGTGCATGCCAGCTATATATAACCAAGATAGAATAGACCTTCGAATAGGTGACCCCAACTTTAAGACCACAACCAAATAAGTAACAGGAAGTAAAGAAAACATCACATATAACCTTAGCGTATCCACTTAGCAACTATAGACCTAATAGTAAGGGTCATTTTTAGTTTTCACATAAGTAAATTATAGTACCACAAAATACTCCTATAGTATTTTAACTTTATGTTAAGTTCTAGTGTTTCCTTGTAGTAAGAGTTGGTAAGTTTTTAGACTTGTTGCAAGACCACATCCATTCCTAGGCATATACTAATCACTTCTCGGATAGATATAGTTGATTAGACTATATAAATCCCAGACCTGATTGTATATCCCCAAGCCTACTTGTGTTGTTCAACAATCACAATACTTTTGTTCTGTTCTAGTATGACATTGTTCTGGCATTGAAGCATGTATGTATACTTTAGTAAAATATTTTATATTTAAAAAGTATAACTCTTGGTCAGAGTGTTTTAATCCCGTTTGTATTTATAGTTGTATATCTTTTATGGGTCGATATACTTAGTTCACTATAAACAAAGCTCTGATACCAATCTGTCACACCCCAAACCAGAATGGAGGAAATATCCGGAGGCAGATGACGTCATGCACAATATCATAACAATGCACAATAGTAAAACAAACAACAACATCCATTACATTAATAAAATAGTTAATACATGTGTGTTCTTTGTATAGTTGTATGACACCAAAAATGTATAGCAAAATATAAAAGACAAGTCTTGAACATGCTCTGTCTTCTCAAAACCTGTGCCAGTGTACCTATCTACTGGTTCCCTGAGAATACAAGTTATTTTGAAAGAGAGTATCAACATTTAAGTTGGTGAGTTCAAAAGTATTTAGTGTCAAATGTTTGTATTTGTTTCATGAAAATGTTAGTATACTTCTCAGAAAATCCTATATTTTCTTCATAAAATGTAAAATAGTCTTTTACTTAAGACCCAACTCTTTGTATTTTTTGTTCTCTTGTAATAGTACAAATGTATGTTTGTACTTTAAATAGTGTGAGATGTATGTTTTCAATATTTGTAAACTATCTTTACTAGAAAAATCGTATGCATTGTTCATGTGTCAACATCACTGTATGTATGTAATGGAAAAAGAAGATATACAGTAGTATTGTTTAAAATAGCACTACTGAAGAATTATCTTCCTTATAACCGAATTGGTTAGTTAAGGTTTTAATGTGATTAAGGTTATAACTAGTATAAAACATGACGTTCTTCAGGCGTCGAAAAAGAAATGAAATTTGTCACCCGTTGACCTGCAGGTCCCACATTAGCTAACAGCAAGGTGTGGGTTGGTCAGTCCCATATAGATCTATACACACACTCACGTTCTCCCTCCAAGAGACTCTGGTTATAAAACACGACTTAGCAAGGATATTACTAAGTACATGAAATAGTATTTCACATTCTAGTTAACATGTGCACATATAGTATGTAAGTTCCTTCTTGTTCTTGTAAATGAGTAGTGTACTTTGTAATAAAAAGTAATAGTATGTATGTATTGACTCTTCTATTGTTTCTCTGATCTAGAAAATAGTATGAGTTGACTGTCTAAACTATATCTATTATAGTTTACTAGTATGTTTGTTTGAACTGTAAACGATATGGAGAAAAGACTCATTTGCCAAACATATGCAATTGAGTTAAGTATGTTCATTGAAAATGAGATTTAATATTCATGAATATATTTATCATATATAATTATGATTTAACCGACAGTCGGACGAGTGATCCTACCCTAAGCCCAAAACCAAAAAGGAACATGAGTTACGGTATTTAGTAATAGTCCTAAGTCCGTTAAAGTATGATTATACATAAATATACAAACGAATATGATTTTGATATAAACGGAAAACTAAAATAGTTTAAAAGAGTTTAAAAATGATTTGTAACAATATTTATAAGCATAAGAAATCCTTTGTTTGTTTTTTTCACATGTAAATGTTAACACAATTAAACTGTGTTTCACTTGTATTACCCCCCTAAAAACATTGAAAAAACGTAAATTGTAGGGGTATGAACTCACTTTAAGTGAGTGATTCGTTTGAAGGTTCAATATAGGATGTTTTTCCACAAGTTAGATCCCGAGACAAAAACGAGTCCTGAAATCATTTCACGTAATATATATGTATACTATTAGTGAATATAACCGCAAGTATGTTAAGGAAATAGAATAATTTATAAGTTTCACTTACAAATAAGAGTGTTAGAAGTGATTTTGTAAGGCTAAAATAAGTTTTCAGCCAGCCCTTTGGTTTTCGGCCACTTGAAGATCTTGGTGTTCTTGGTGAAACCAAGGAGATTCAAAGGTTTTTGGTTGAAGATCACCAATAAGGAAGGTGATGTCTTGATGAAATGAAGAGCACTTGGTGTTCTTATCAAGATCCTAAGGAGATTCAAAGCTTTTTCGTATGATAGTTGATAGAGAATATGGGTTTTCGGTTGATGTGTTTGAGAGAAAAAGTGGTGTTTTTTGCTAGAAGTGTAGAAGTGAGGAACTTATTTCGGTCCCCCCCCCCATATGTATAGGGCCGAAATCGATAATGGGACACATTCGTTGATTTGCGCAACGAGAGGATAAGACCGAGGTTTGCTGCCAGAAGTGAGTTCTCGGCCCTCACGCGTTTGCAGCTCGGAGGGAATTATCGTTCCAAAGTCTTAACACTATGTGAGGGTTTTCGGTCCTAGCGAGACTTCTCGGATTTAAGCAATTTACTTCCAATTTAAGCAACACTTCTAATAAAAGGCTTTAAACACATTGATATTTTTATTCTAAACTCAATAAGATAAATCTACTTAATAAGATAGTTCAATACTATAAGTTTGACTTTAGTTGACCCAAGTCTGACTTTTATAAGAGTGACAATAACAGGTTGTCATAGTTTCTGAAATAGATTTAATATTGAAAGTTGATTATAAGCATTGTGGGATTGCTTAGTGATGAAATAAGACTTAAAAGAGATGCTTACTTTAATTAAGTTTCGATATAGGTTAGTATCTTATTAAGGGTACGTGTGTGATCGGAATGGAGAGTAGAAACTCTGTTCGAGGAGATTGATGATTGGTGAACTATGTCCTACATACAAAAATACTTTCTATGTACCAAGTATTTTTCAAAGCTCTGTGTCTTAGGTGTTGCTTATGTCGGGGTATTATTATGTTCTCGGGTATGAGTCCTACTCATACTAGGGTACTATAATGTGCCAGAAGTACTATCATGTACAAAGCCTTTTTTTACACTATTGTGTGTCGGGGTACAGGAGCGTACGGGAGTACTTTATGAGTATTTCCTCATACTTTTTATTTTGAAGAGCTTTTGATTCATCATTAATTTTACGAAGTGATTGGACAAGCTTTGTGTGTCAGCGTTTCCTTTCACGAAGTAATCGAGGGAACTTCGTAGACTACCTAATATATTGTGTCAGTAATAGACCACTACTAGGTATATATGATGTTGTATTCCTGAATAGGGTGAGTCTAGGGGTAAAATACCTCACAGTGTCAAACCACTGCTAGGCACATTTATCTAGATAACCACCCATGACTTAATTGTCTTGTTTTTTTACAAATGGAGGTTCGTGGTAAAACTTATTCCATTCCCCTCATTTCATGTATTTATTGACCGCTGTTTGCTACCAGGGAACTTCCGAAGCAACGTCGTCAGTTTGTTGTTCATATTGATCCTTTAGGCTAGATCTTGTAAGATTGTTGTATAGGATCTATACGTGGGAATCGACGGGATGGGATAAATTGTTTTAGAGATATAATATATTTGTGTTAATGATAATAGTTGGAATTGCAGGTTTGAGATATACATTATTATCACATTGTAGGATTGAAATCCATATGTACTCACCAGGTTTCCCAACTTGGCCCACTTAGTTTATTGTATCATATGTAGCTATATGAAAGATACATTCTGCTGAGAGATTCAAGGAGTATTAATCCACTAGTTTAATTACTGTAAGGCTTGTCATATTTCGTATGCTTATGTTTCTGTAATGACGACGACATCCCAATGTTTTAATATAAATAAAATATATTTCTTCAGAAATGCTTTGATAATACCATTATCATGTTTTCTGTGAACAAATTCCGCAATACTACTTTTCGAAAAGGACACTTTGATTTTTAAATAAGCATAAACAAATTGGATCTTTTCTCACCAGGAAAATGGGGATGTCACAGTTGGTATCAAATAATTAGTTTAAGTGCACTAGGAATTTTAGGAAATTTCTAGACATAAAATTAAAATGATAAGCAATGATCGTGAGGAGTGTGTCTATTATATTTTAGGAAGTATGCCTCAATAGACACGAACACTAACTTAATTAGGGAAGATACCTAAATTCCTCTTATGTGCTAAATGATATATGCTTTATGATATTATCGTTTGATCGAATCTATGGTCTATTGCCGACCGAATCTGGAAATATTATGTGCTTAGGTTTCTAAATGTTTAATTACGATATTAGAATTGGCATGTAACTTATCAGAGTGATAAGTAGATTTATACGTCTGTCGTAAATAAAGATTCCTCGATCTTAATTCTCGTCACTACACACCAAATGTCTGATTTGGTGTATATGTCGACATGGTGAGAACTCGAAGCAGATTTGAAAACGGTAATCAGCAGCCTGAACCATGAGTGATAGAGCGTGCACCAGAGGTAGTAGCTGCACCCGAGCCAATCAGAATGGCAGGAGTATAAGCAATTATACAAATGATGTTAGATCATAAGATGGAGGAGACGAGGCGTCTACTTTAACAGAATAGGGATGAACCTACTGTGCCCATTGTACAACATGAGCTGAACATTGAACAGTCAGAGGAAGGAAACTTGAGTCGGACTATCAGCAAGCTAAGCCATGTATGGTTAGAAGAAACTAACACAATAGAGGAAATTATGGACATGGATGCAAGTACAAGGACTTCATGGCATCCAAGCCACCAAGTCTTTCTAGAATCCCAAACCAAGAGGAAGTAATGGATTGGATTTCATAGATGGATATGATGTTTGAACGTTGCGACTGCAACAACAAACAGAAGACCGCTCTCGTGGTCACAGTGTTGAAGACTGGGGTATTAAGCTGGTGGAAGCTACTAGTTGATACCATGCCTAAGGGACAAGTCAGCAAGATATCTTGGGAAGACTCTTTGGTGCAACTGAAAATACAGTACTACTCTGAGCAGGATCTTCTTGAGATTAACAATGAGTTTCACAATCTAAAGAAAGGAAGGATGAGTGTCACCGAGTATGTTGCATGTTTAAGGAAGAAAATGAAGCTTGTTCCGTATTTGATTCCAACTAAACTCCCCAAGGTCAACAGGTTTGCCAATGGATTACCAGCAAACTTTGGTCCAATGGTCACACAATCAACAACCTTGAAAGTCGCCATCTGGGCAGCTAGAAGTCTTGAGACCCAGTTAAGGGAGAAGGCTCTGGAGAGAGTTGCGGTAGGATAAAAAAGGAGGTTTGTTGGACCTTAAAGATCTGAAAATAAAAATAGGTTCCTGAGGTCTAACCTCAACAATAAGAGGTGTAGGAATAGCAATGAAGAAAAGTGGTGCAACAACTGAAGAAGAAAACACATTGGGAGATGCTCTAAAGAGGTGACCTGCTTCAACTATGGGAAGACCGGTCACTATGCCAACGAATGCACGACCAAGAAAGAATTTGCAACAACTGGTTATTTCGGGTCAATAAAAGTCAAACAAATCAAACAAAAGTCAAAGCAAGTCAATTATATCAAACATGAGTCAAATAATTCAATGGTTAAGAATTTAAAACCAATAAATAATGAATATTTGTCCCACTTTAAGTGTTTTCAGTTTTTGGGAATCAAATCTCATGTGTAGACCGAAATCTCTTCTCGGCTGGGATCAATATGCGAGACCGAGAACCTCTCATTGTGACCAAGAACCCTTCGGACCGAAAATGTCTTGGCCGAAAACACTTAGACTGAATACTACACTTCTCGTTTGGAACTATTAGACCGAAATCTTGTGATTTCGGTTAGGATAGGCCGAGAACACAATTTCTAGGCGGTGGCACACTCTCCAAAGGGATAAAATAGACCTCCCTATGCATGTGTCACATCATATTTTATCCTAAATATATATATAATCAACCAAAATCAAATTCCTCATTCCTCATTTATGTCCCAAAAATCCTCCACAATTTCCTCTCAAAACTCATATGAACAACATCGAATCTTCAAACTTCACTCAAGAACACCTTGAATCTTCAAGAGATTTTTCCCAGAAAGCTAACTTATATAGCTTGATTTCTAGGAAGCTTTGTAAGTCTTCTTACTTAATCTAATGTTTATACAACATTTTAACGATAGTCTAATTTATAAATGGTATTATGTGTTTAAAATAAATTAGGATACGAGTCACTACTAGAAAAACAGCCTTTTACGACGCATAATGCGTGTCGTAATCGCTCAGACAACGCGCAAATGCGTGTCAAGGAAGACCCTATCATAAAGAGAGACGGCACGCTTTTGCACGTCGTCTATTTAGGACGGGCATTTACAACGCGCATTTATGACACACATTTACGACGTGAAGTTATGACACACAATGTGTATCAAGGAAGACCCTGTCATAAAGGAAGACGGCACGCATTTGCGTGTTGTAACCTTACGACACGCGTGTTTATGACACGCAATGCGTATCAAGGAAGCCCCTTTCATAAATGAAGATGACACACATTTGCGTGTCATAAACTTCAATAACCATTTTCGATATGCATTTACGACGCGTCTTTACAATACTCATTTACGCATAATACAAAAATATCTAAACAAATATATACCAAAACAACCAATTTCATCCAATAACATCATTTCAAAAAATTGTAATACATAGATATTAAGGGGATCTAATTGTACACTGTTATTAAGAGGTTTTCCCTAACTATATAACCTAATACTACATTGTTATTAAGGGACATCTTCTGCAATGTAATGCTATACAAACTAAGAAGATATACACAAAGATGATAAATCAAATTCCAACTAAGTAGAGTTGCATCTTTCCTTTCATAATTCTTTAAGACTAATGAACCCCTGCTTCGATAATTCTTGTGTCCTGATCAAATAAAAGTCAAAAAATTAATATGCTAATATAATTATTAGAAGAATCAAACATGGAATGTTAGTTGTAAAAGACAGAATTACCCTTTTCTCCATCTAAAGAATGTGGGACCGCACTTGAGATATGATATTTGATCCATGTGGTGTTCTGGTTTCCATTAAAATATAAAGTATTTATCAAGTTTAATATTCAACCATTAAATGTAAGCTTGAAGCCTTCTAATAAGAAGATAAAAGGGATCAACAGGATAAAAGAGATGATGGTCCACTAGTTTGATTTTTTGGATTTTGGGTCCACTAGTTTGATTTTTTACATGTGATATAAAAAAAGCGTATGAAAATTCATTTCATTCATACAGGCCAACCAAATATGATCATGGAATGTAATGAGTCATTCCATTCCTTTGTTAAAGAAAAGGTATATTGGTATTTATTGTATATAATACTTTTCTTTATGGTGTTTATGCACGGAGTTATTGAGTGTGATAAATGTACTGACCTTAGTAAAGATGATAAAATTAAGACCCATGCTCAACCTTTCTTCAAGAAAAGCAGATGTGCAGCCATTTGAGTCAATCTTTCCTCTAAGCCGACATTGTCAATGTAAAAAAGTTTAGTTTTTAAAATGATCCTTTATTAACTCCAAAATTTGATGCCAATTTCCCAAACTTTATTTAAATAAAGAAACATAAAATATAAATTATACTGAATTGCATCGCGAAGTATATAATCATAGCCAAAGCTGGCAGTGACATCTCTTGACACGTAATTGTACATTAAATTAGATGCCAATGAAACCTACATACAACAAACGAGACAAAAGTAATGTAATAAGCCAAACATTAAAACCAAACATTAATATAAGAGATGGGAAATCTTTTAAATGAATATAAATAGCACCAAGCAAACCACCATTTCCAAGCTGGAATTGAGTCCGATAGTCAATACCCTGAATTTCAAAAAACAGATACCAATAAAATGACATAATTTAATAAAAATGGAAAACTTGTAAAGCATATTCCTTGTAGACAAATCGACTTACTTTCTGTTATATTTGAATACGAGTGTTCCTTTTTGTCTTAATAAAGAAAGTCAGGAAATGAGGTTCTTCATATATTATTTATTCAGACAACACTTAATTCAATTTAATCAAAGTACCTGACACTAATTACATCATCAACTCTACCAGTGAGCCAATGATACCTATCCTTGTCTCTAAAACAAAATTCAGTTCAAATGAAGCATCTTCGCAAAGAATACTACGCCTTCTTGTTGGATTAGATGTCTAAGCTCATAAATATTATTGGTATGTACTCGACCCAAGAGTAGGATAGTCTATTTGGGTTGCACTTCACCGAGACAATTTGTATGGATAGTCTTTTGAGAATAGTATGTCTATGGTTTGTTAATATATTATAAGTTGTAATATATTAATATGAAATCATATTATTTAATTAGTATTGATCAAGAATTAATTTAGTGATCAAAAGGAACTAATTAAATATGGATATATATATATATATATATATATATATATATATATATATATATATATGGAATGGGCCAAGTTCATTTAGGATGGGCTAAACTTGCATTGATAGTCCATGGAGTTTTTAACCCATGGACCCTATGGAATTGAAAGGTCATGGGTATTAGGGTTTACATTGCTGAAACACTAATCCTCCATACTATATAAAGAGATATTTGGCACATGAAATGTCAATAGTGTATGAGGATACAAGAGTGGGCCGATTTCTAGTGTGGTTACTATTCTCTCAAGTTTTCCAAGGTGTTTTTTGGTTATTCATGATTCCACTTGAGGCTTCCACACTATTGGGGCTAAGCTCTTAAAGATCAAGACTTCAAGCTTCATCAAAATGTATGTCATTCTACTAGATTCTTGTATTGTATATACTTCATATTATGCTAGTTAGGATGAAACCTTGGAATATTGAATATTTTCATGTATAATAGAGAAAACAAGGATCCAAGGTTTATAGGGTTGCATGTACACCATATGAGTGTTAGAATGCTCAAAACCCTTCAGTGGTATCAGAGCCTAGGTTTGTTTTTAATTATACTTGATGCAATTTGCTGAAAAAAGATGGAAAAATCGAATTTTTTGCTGTCAGGACAGGGGACTCGACGAGTCCATTTGCCAATTCATCCAACTCGTCGAGTTTGTTCATGCACTCGACAAGTTGGACCCCCTGGCAGCATATAATCGAGTATTTTGGCTGGAATTTGACTAGGAACATTACCCTCAACTGTTTTTGAACTTGTAAACCTGTTTTTGATGTGGTAATGTTCATGCTAATCCAATTTCAAAGATAATATTCAATAGGTTCATGTTTTGTATTATTTTAATGGTTAGGCTAGTTTCATGAAAATTGTTTGATTTTCATTATCTTGTTCTTATGAGTTGCTTAGGTTAATAGTAAAATTATGTGATAATTTGTTTTCAATCCAAATTGATCTAAATGTTGTTCATAATATGTGTTTTTGTAACTTGTCCTCAAGTTATATGAAAAGTCGCATTTATGATTTTTAAAACTCATAAAATTTCCATAAGTTATAAAAAAAAATGAAGAATCTCATTTTTTAATGTTTTAAAGTCTTCCATTACTTGTCCTAAAGTTATGGAACTTGAAAAGTTTTTCATTAAAACTACTTTAAAATCATAAGTTATGGAGTTGAAAAGTTTTTTGAATTGTTCAAAACTTGCCCTCAAGTTTTTGAATTTATAAAGTTTCCCCGCATGAATACTTTAATTCCATGTTAAACCCTTAGAATTTTAAAAGTTAAAATTCAACCCTTATAATATTATAATATTAATAGTTATATATATGTATAAGAACAAAGTCAATCTTACCGTTAGTAGGCCTCATTCACGAAGTCGGTCTATAAGGGGGTAAAGGATACTGCCTATAAAATGGCAGTTTAATGGATTTCCACTCTCACCCACCGCTTCCTTGACTGGTGAAGGGTCATTAGTTGAACGGGCTTGACAGGACTTTAATTCTCCTTTCATTATAAGTATAAAGATAAATATAAAGTAGCTAAACCTTTTATAAATTCTCAATCTTAGTTACTTTAGGAAAATGTGAATTTTGTTTTAACCTATGAAATTACACTTTGCACCTTGCTTAAGTCGTTAGTGGACCGTGTGTGGTTAACTGGCACACTAACTTGGATTTAACAAGGTTGACAAAGGGTGGTTTAAGGTTTATGATAGATCAGTGGAGCGCGTGTGGTTAACCGGCACATCAATTAGGTGATCCTCGGCATCCCATTCACAAACTTGAGAGGGCACGATCGAGATTTAAACATGCCATTGAAAATTTCAATGAATCTCAAAAGATCTAGGAGTTTCAAATCCAATTAAAACCTAATACCTATTTCGTTTTTCATGGTGGAAATTGGTGAATCGTCATTCGCCTACCTTCAAATATTTTGTAGCTTGAATTACGGCATCCCTCTTCCAAGTTATAAAATATTGTGTTGGGTCCTAGCCTTAATATTTCATATTGGTTGTTCTATTAAGGAATTAAATCAACTAACTTGAATTTCTCCCATTGTAGTTGTCTGGTTCAGACAATTATGATCTTCCTAAATCTCTTGGAACAAGATTTCCTAATGAAGATGATGTCCCACGATTGGTTCATGGAAATCATACTTCTCTTCCTACACCTCCTCTGATTATTCTGCCTGACCCAGAAGCTCAAAGACTTGAAAAGTTTAAGATCACTCAAGCCCTACTTGCAATGAAACATAAAGATGGAAGACCTGTGTGTACTCATGTCTTGGAGATGAAGTCACACATTGACAGGTTGAGAATGTTGGGTATCGTTGTCCCAAGGAAGTTGGCTATTGACTAGGTTCTTCGGTCACTTCCTGAGTCATATAGTGAGTTCATTAGAGGCTACTATGTGATAGATCAGGACATGACCCTAATAGATCTTTCTTATTTGCTTGTTGCTGCTGAATCAGAAATGATTTGGCATAATGGGCAAGCAAATTTGGGTGGAAGATCTGATTCTCAAACTTCCATGGGCTTTGACAATGGAAACATTGGAAGTCCAGAAAAGCTTTCTTTTCCCAATGGAAAGGGATCGGCCTTGGTCAACCAGGTTGACCAAAAGGTAAAGGGAAAGGCTAAGTCTTTGATAGTCCCGTTTACCATTCCCATAGAGTCTATATGTTTCTATTGCCAAAGGAAGGGGCATTGGTTGCGAAGATGCCCTATTTACCTGAAAGATCATAAGGATGGTAAAAGTCAAAGTTTGACTATGCTTCAGGTAAAATCCATTATCTAACTCTATTAAGTTCCTATTTGGAGATTCTTAATACATGATGTGACTAGGTCACATTTTGATGTTTTGTAGAATCGAAGAAAAGAAGGTTAAAGGAAGTGTAAGGTAATTCTGATCACGAAGAGATGGATTTCGATCGCATGGTTCGAAGATTAGAATTTTGAGTTGCTACTTAAGAGTTGTGATATGTTGCTTAGGATTAGATAACAACAATATTTTCATATGGATTTGCATTGTAAGGATCAGTTTTTCCACAAGTTGTAAATAAAAGCGTGAGATTTTAATTTTATTTATTTTAAATATCCTTACAATGGCATTTGGGAAAAATTGTTGTTTATATGACTCCATTGATAGTAACATTGGGAAATGGATTTTATTCTTTCGTTTGTGGTAGTGTATAAATTTACCAAATAAGGAAAGATTCTCATCGCCCAAGTTTCAATTGGACCGAAACTTGGAATCATGCAAGTTGTATTGTATGATGAATGAGAATTTTCGTCTTTGAGAAATTAAGACTAATTCCTTGATCACATGTATATATGAGTCAAGTGAAGAACTAGGGGATCGGGTACACTTGGGTGTGCGCCAGTAAGGTCCACCACAGAGAACGATAAGTCTATTTCTCATGATTTACTAAAAGTTAGTAAATATGGTTACACTTACAAGTTTAACTATAATTCTGAAACATTGCAAAAGTTTCAGTGTATGGCAGGACGGATAAGAAGAATCAAATTACGCAGAAAGATAAAAGTTACTCGAATCTGAAAAGATGGGAGAGTATGTTAGTATCATATTTTATGATCATCTTAATGATTATGAAACCATATCATAATTCATCCTCTAAGGACATCTTAGTGCATTCTTATGGCTAAGAAGAGGAGTCATGAATTGTTGAAGTTGTTAAATCAAGAAGATGAGTCATACTTCGTTCCAAAACAATTATTAGAGTCATACTCCAAAATTGTAACTTGAGTGACACATCTAAAAGAAGGTTTATAACACTTGTAAAATGTAAGAGTAAAATGTTTTCTACTCTTGTACATTTGAAATTGGTAAGTTGTGATGTTTTGGATAAAACAAAGACCAACTAAGGCCAATTGTGTGAAGTGTTTGTCTTGATAAGAATCCGCACTATCTGTTGAATATTTGTTTGTCAATGAATGGTTCTTGGCAAGAGACTCTTATATGTGAAGAGGACAGTGGGAGTCTAAAAGATCCTGAAAGAGTTTCAAGAACTAATCAAGAATAAAACCTATAGTTTCTCACTATTGCACGACTTGAGGATTGTAAACTATTGTGTTGACATATTCTTATTTATGTTCCCATTTCAGTTAAAGTTGACTATGCATCTGAGTTCTATAAGTTCTCAATTGTTTGCATAACAACTTGGAAGCAATGGTAGGCCCTTGTGCTGCCAGGTGGCAAGAATTTAAGATTGCACAAGTTCAGCCCATATGAGTTTGGATTTGTCACTAACACGGTCTTGTGATTATGGTTTTGACAAATTCACATGGATAGGAATACGTACACCATAAAATCTAAGTGTCATAAGGTTTCTCTCTGATTCATAAAAATGATGGTGAGAAAACGCTTTCACTAAGTAGGTTTTAAGTAGATAGCAATTGTTATATTTGCATTCTCAAAGTCGTTAGTGGAGCATGTGTAGTTAACCGACACACTAAACAATTGAGACTATGATTACGGCATCCCTTTTCATAGTTCTAAAATTGTTTAGACACACATGTGAGCTATCTAAAGAAAAGTGTATGCTTTTGATAAAGTTTTATCAAAGCGTCTCGTATCAGAAATCTAAACTTTGGTAAGAAAGTCAATAAAATATTGATTTCAAGAAGTCTAGTTGATTTCTGGACACATGTCAAAGCTAGTGGGAGCATAAGTGTTATCCTAATAATTATCATGTTAGTGGGAGCATGATTATTATGTTAAGCGTTAATTATAGAAAACAAAAGTCTCAATTCGTGACTCTACAGGGTTTGAAAAGTTGTTTTACTACAATTAAGGGAGAGGAACTATACTTCATTTCAATTCTAAAAGCTTAGATTAAGATTTTAATCATCTTCAGTCAAATATATATATATATATATATATATATATATATACATATATATATATATATATATATATATATATATATATGAATTTTATGTTGGAATGGTTCCACATAAGGAAATTCTATATATATTGTATTCTCACAATTCGATTAAGATTACGGCATCCCTCTTCATAGTCGAATTATGAAAACATGGAAAATAAAAAAATATTGTAGCAAAAGACTGATCTATGATCATCTCTTTATGTGAGACATCATGAATCATGTCTCATACGTTTCAGGTATAGGATCGATTACGTGTGCTATAATATTTATCCTTTCTAAATTTTCTAAATGCCTAGGGCATAAAGAGGGGAAAAGGTACAGAATTGGATATGACTAAACTGATTAAGCAATTGTTAAGGACAATCTGAGGTTTTACCAAAGATTGGTTGTTCATGGACAGTTGGAAGTATGGTGTAAATGTAAGTCCCTAATTTGCCTGTGTATCAATCAGATCCATTTGATGGTGCGGAATCCCAATCAAACGGATGATGTCAGATCAAATAGAGGAGAAGGAGAAGAAGAATAATATGAATCTTGATTGAATTGATTAGAATGAAGTTCCCTTACAAGATTTACACACAACACACACTTGTTCTTCTCTAGACCGTGCACTCTCTATTGTTCATCAATCTATTCCTCACACCCTAACACCTATATTTATACATAGAGAATATGGGCCGTATAACATGGGCCGTAAATGGGTTTACGGCCGTAAGGTGTTTACGGCCGTAAACTCCAAAAATATTACAGAAAAATACATTTGCCTAGAAAAGTAAAGTATAAACCATATTTTTGACCCAACAATCTCCCCCTTGGTTTATAGCTTTCTTTTCTTAAATGACCCAACAATTTCCCCTAAAAAGTAGATGGCTCTTCTTGTCAATCTTCAATGGGAGCTTGGCTTCAGCTTTAACCTTCGATTTCATCACAGGATCAGGATGAACATATGAACCTTCAATGAATGACTTCATCTTGAGCACTTGAGGTTTTCTTCAGAATTCGGCATTGAACGCACGTTGGTGAGGAGGTTTTACGTACTGATTCTTGAAAAATAGCGCTTTCAGCTTGAGAATCTTCAGAGAGAACATCAGAGAGAACTGAACTTCTAGATCACTTCAGCAGGTACAAAGATAATAGCAGATTGATTGAGGAGGCTTCAATGCAATCCGTCACATATTCTTCAATTTCAGCTTCACCTTGCTTCTGGGTTTGAAGGATTGAATCGCAAAAGAATAATCTTCATTTCTTGCTCCTTCGAATGCGAATTCTTCGATGCTCACGGACGAGGCTTTGGCTCATAAATCTTCAACACAAACTCCATGAGTCTTATCTATACCTGAAATCACTTTTCAAGACAAAACAAAACTAAAAGAAAACTTAGCACACAAATTAAAACATAAACAAAAATATTTTTGGATTTTTGATTTTTCTGAACAAGAAATAAAACAGAAATAACACTATTTTTGGATTTTTAATTTTTCTTTGATTTTTTTTATTTTCATTATTTTTAATTTTTAATTCTCCCTTAATATTTAAATTAGAAGAAACTATGACAAATTTAACAAAAATAAAATGATATCTAACTTTAAGAATGATTTGGGATCAAAGTTTTTAGACAGCCTTTATCCGCTTGTCGGTACCCTTATCTTCACATCTTCGTCTGATCGATTGCCAGCATTGTGGTCCACTTAAACACGAAATATTTGTGACAGTTTTAGACATTTTACCAATGACATGATTCAGGCATATATCTAATTGTAAATTTCTGTTATTATGATAACTCCTAAATATTAAATAAATTCACCTTATGACCATTTAACTGACTACAACCAGGGATATTGTTGTCCACCTAAATCGAGCAGCAAGATCTACAGACAATCTGTATGAGTTCAATTTTAAGTGTACTGGAACGTGTTTCCCGCTTCCTGATATGCCCCAGCCATCAAGAACTTCCAGAGTACTCCTTACACCGGGTGAGCAGACAACCATTCAGAGAGAGGATAGATTCAGAATTTTATTACTTATTACTTCAGAGGGGTTGAGAAGAAGAAGGTTGCATATGTTGTGTACCAGGTCGGATTAGAAGTCACGCAGAGGAGACAGCATATGGCTAACAGATAAGAAGTATTTCACATATATAACCTGCATAGAAATAGAGTTGCATATGTTGTGTACCAGGTTGGATTGGAAGTCACGCAAAGGAGACGACATATGACTAACATGCGGAAAGAAAGAAAATGATATTCTACAGACCTAATTTATCGGAATTTACCAGTCGCCCCATCCAACTGAAATTAAGGACAGAATCCGCACATCGAGGAAAAGTTAAACCACGGTTCCAAGTACGGGTTCATTTGATGTGACGAGTAGATTCCCATATATATCTCCCTGCTCAACCTATCTGAGCGTCGTATTGTCAGGCTGAACGTATCTAACTAGGTCAAGATTTGTCATGTCCATAAATTTCCTAAGTTCAACTCTGCCTAGTCAAGTCCATTTAGAATCTTTCGTGCCTACCGACGCATCAAACCAGAGCATAGACCCTTCAACTTTGGGTACGTTACGTAGAATCAGATTGCCTGTTATCGCTTTATAATATCAATTCCCAGAACATCTCCCTCAAGCAGCACATTTCATAACCAACATTTTTTTTTGATTTTTTGATTTTCTAATGTTTTTGGATTTTTTAAAATTTTCTAATTTTTGTTTTGTTTTTATTTCTCCCCCTAAATTTGTGCATAGGAGAGAAACAAACGTAAATGCGCAAATTTAACTATCCTAAAAATTTTTTGTCTTTGAAGCGAATCAAAATAAGATAAAATCAGGAGTATAGAGAAGAAAACGCAAACCATAATTCATCGATTGAATCTGCATTCAGAAGGTCTGAGAACAGCACATGTAATCTCAGAATAGATCCAAAAATTCTTCATGTCATTAAGCACTAACACCGTTTGTGATCTCTTCCTTTCTTCCTTTCTTCCTTTCCCGCAAAAGGACACATACTCTAAAACAAAGGTCTGAACGTTGTACAGTTGAGAGATGTCTCCTATCATGTGCCTGGAACAGCCACTACCAACAAACCGAAGTCTGATGATATGCCTCCATAGCTGCTCCGACACAGAGCGGGATTAATTGGTCTTTGGAACCCAGTCCATTTTGAAACTGGGTCGACCTTTGTCATCAATGCAAGGTACTTTCTCCCATGACATGTCCTGTTTATTACAAACACAAGGTATAGAAATATTAGAATCGTTAGTTGATTTGGGAGATTGAGCCTTCAGAACCCATTTGTAGTTGGGTTTAACCCATTTCTTTTTCGATCTGATGGGTGGCTCAGTGCTTGCTTTTGATCTTGATGTCGGCCGTTGAGATGACTTTGACCTAACCGGTCTTTGTTTTACTAGATTATCTCTTGGATTGGGCTTGTTGGCTGACATATCCTTCTTGCCCTTGGGATTTGGATGCTTGATCTTGGGAGTTGAATTCTTGGCCTTCTTCACGTTCCAGACATCATTGCCTGAACGTGATCTGGAATGGTTTCTTTTGAAGTGTCTCCTTCTTGGCGCGTTCTGCCAGCCTTGTGCATAGTAAGGAACGTATGCGCGATTTGGACAATTTCGGGCAATGTGACCAGGTGTTCCACAGTGAAAACAACTCCTTTTCTTCACTGGGAAATGGTTTCTTCCTGCCCCTGGTGGCGTATCCTTGCCTCGTTTCTTGTTGTTCCCACATGCACACTTGCGACAGGCACTCTGTTGCGCTGGAATTGGAGGCCTGTATTTACCAACGGCATGTTGATTAGAAGCAACAGATTTAGAGTTCAAGGGGTCGTTTGTTTGTTCAGAAGAACTCTCCTTGTTCTCATCCTCTACTACTTTACCTGCACATGTAACAGAAACATCAGTATTTTCAATATTAATAACTCCTCCTGACACAAATCCAGCTCGTTTGCCATATCGAAGATGTGCCTCCCTGTTAGTTTCGTCTTGTGTCATAGGGATGGATGTGTAGTTATGATTATAAGGAGGAGGTACACTATCATACCCGAGACCCTTGTTTTGATTTTCTTTGAATGTTAATTGGGTTTCATATAAGGACTCGACTGTCTGACTTGACGCAGTATAATTTTTGAAACTGACATCAGTTTTTCCACACTTAATTTTTAAAGCGTCAAGTTCTTCAGTTACAACAGCAAGTTGTCTCTTAACATAATCATAATTTTCACACTTGTTGTACTCTTCCTGAAGTTTCCTAAAGTCCTTGGTTTTTGCTTCCAACTCAGCCTTCAGGGGTTTCTGTCCTTTCCTGAGTTGATATCCTTCATATCTCAGGTCCTCAACTTCTCTTTTAAATAAATCAATTTGATCCCGAAGAAATTTAATCGTATCTTCACATGATTGAGAACATGAAACTTCACATGAATGAGAACATGACACTTCATTGACCGGAAGGTTTACATAACTCTTTAAAGCGTCAAGCTCTTCAATTACTTCAGCAATACTAAGACGATTGAGATCTTTTGTCTTCTTGACGACAGCTACATTCATATCCCACGATTATGGAAGTGAATTCAATAGCCTTTTGTTTATCTCAGATTTGGTCAAAAAGATCCCAGCAATATTCATCTCAGTAGTGAGTGTAGTAAATCGCTGCAACTGAGCTTCCAGGGTTTCTCCAGGGATATAATCGAAAATGTTGAAATTTTTGTTGGAATAGTGTCTAAGGCTGCAACTATATTAGGCAAGTATTTGACCCGATTGTGCATGGTCCTTTTGGGTTGCCTTCACCATAGCAACTTGACAGGATGATTTATTATGAGAGAATAAATATTATTAATATATTATGAGAATAATATAAGGAATAATAATATTGTTATTTGATTAATATAAGTCATAAATTAATTAGAATTAATTTGGTGACTTAAAGAGATTAATTAAATAAGAGGGTATAAACTGTCAATTGTTTGATAGTTACACTTTGGGCTGTAAATCCTTCTTGGATAGGGTTGGACGATTTCTAGGGCTTGGGATAAGCCACAAATCATCCAAGGGATTATCATGGAAAGGATTTGGATTGCTTTGAGTAAAGATTATCCAACTAGGGTTTAAGGGTGAAACCCTAGGAGCCTTACAAGTATAAATAGACCCCTAGGGCAAGGGAAATCGGCACCTCTGCTAAAGCAAAGAAACCCTGGCCGATTTCTATTCCCTCTCCTCTCTCTCAAATCATCCTCTTGCTAGTTGGTGTTTGTAAGCCATTAGAGGAGTGACATTTGTGACTCTAAAGCTCCAAGAACAAGAAGATCAAACAAGTGTTTCAAGGTAAGCTTCTAACTCTGATTTTGTATTGTTCTTATACTCTATTAGCCATTAGAAGTCTTGGATTCAATGCATGTTTAATTAGAGAAACCTAGATCCGAGCATTAGGGTTTGCATGTGCACATAGGAATGTTCATATGGCCAAAACCCATCAATTTTGTCTTAACATATCCTGACGACTCTCTTTCATGTTTTCAACTCCCTCGTAGACCTTAAAATCAAATAAAAAGCACAACTAAAAACCAAAATCAAACTTAAAAGTCAAACCCTTTGATTATAAACCTCAAAAGTCAAATTTAAAAAGTTAAACTCAAAAGTCAAACTTAAAAGTCAAATTTAAAAAGATAAACTCAAAAGTCAAACTTAAAAGTCAAATTTAAAAAGTTAAACTCAAAAGTCAAACTTAAAAATCAAACCGAAAAACTAAATTTTAAAGTTTAAAAGTTAAACGAAAAAGTCAAAGTTTAAAGTCAAAGGTCAAACTTGGAAGTCAAAGTCAAAATAAAAAATCAAAAATAAAAGTCAAAAATAAAATTTGTTTTTTTATTATTTTTTATTATATTATTATTATTATTATTATTATTATTATTATTAATTTTAAATTTTTTTTAAAAGATGAAAAAGGAATTTAAAATTAAAAAAAAATTGAATTCTAGGCTCAAAGTGTAAAAAATGTGAAATTAGGAACGAAAGGAAGAGGTCATGTTTTAAATTTCGAAGAGAGGAAACAAAAGACTTGGTTGCCGAGTTGGTAAGGCGCTTCTGTTCTTGACCTGGAGGTCGTGGGTTCGATCCCCAGCGACTCCGCTTATGGTTCTTATTTTTTATATGCGAGGCAGCTGAGTGCGATGCTGCTGAGTGCGAGGTGCGAACCGGAAACGATGTTGAGCAATAAACTCCGAGCCGCAAGCTCGGGCCGTAAACGTGCGAGGCCTCGGACCGTAACCTCTGACCGCGAACTCATCGGACCACAAACACCGGCCGCAAACACTTCGGAAACCCTAGCTGCTGGCCGCCACCCCCTCGCTGATTACGACCAAAAACACCGATTTTTCGACTTTGAAGCCCCAAAACTCGATCAAAAACCCTTTTTTATGAAAAATACGAAGAACAAACCCCCCTTATTTTTGCGAGATCTATCCAAAAATGTAAAAATATTTCGAAATTAAGATCAAATAATGCCCCAAATCTGACAAAATTGACTGATACAACTCAGCTCTGATACCAATTGTAAGTCCCTAATCTGCCTGTGTATCAATCAAATCCGTTTGATGGTGCGGAATCCCAATCAAACGGATGATGTCAGATCAAATAGAAGAGAAGGAGAAAAAGAATAATACGAATCTTGTATGTATTGATATGAATTATGATCCGGATACAAGAGATTCACACACACTAACACACACTCTTCTCTCTAGACCATGTACTCTCTTCTGTTCATCAATATATTCCTCACACCCTAACACCTATATTTATACATGGAGAATATGGGCCGTATAACATGGGTCGTAAATGGGTTTACGGCCGTAAGGTGTTTACGGTCGTAAACTCAACCGTAAACATGACCGTCAACTCCAAAAATATTACGGAAAAATACATTTGCCTAGAAAAGTAAAGTATAAACCATATTTTTGACCCAACAATCTCCCCCTTGGTTTATAGCTTTCTTTTTCTTAAATGACCCAACAGTAAATTTCTGGAAAGGACCATATTGACATATTCTCAAAAAGAGGCAACTCTTGTTCAGAAGTGATAGTCAAAATGGGAATATTGAAATGTCTCCATAGGTGGAAGTTATTCAATCTGTGTAATATTGGAAAAACTTAATGCAAGATGGATGTTCAAAGGAATGTAATTTGAATTTGACACTTCGTTTCCATGGAATTGATCTCCATTGGAATACTTTGTAATGTCTGTTGACAAGTCTTTGTGACTTTATGCATAGTCATTACAAAAGGATCAATGCATATAAGTTTAGAATGTAACAGATTTTGGTAAATGGCAGGAATTTAGAATTGTTACATTTAGGATAAAGGATTTGGAATTGTCAAAAAAGAATCATTAGAATTATGCTCAATTGATTTATTCCACAAAGTAAGGATCATAGAAAAACATAGTGTGCATAATTGGTGTATGGCATAGCTATTGTTTGGACAAACATAGTGTGCATGCTTGGAGCATGGCATCACTATTGTTTTAGATTCAACTATACAGTTGAATATTCGAAACATTATACAATGAATAAGGAGTAATCAATATGGTGTTTAAATAAAAGGTGTTTTATTTACTCTCAAAGGTGCTTGGGGCCATATAAGATTAGTATTATTCTTGTGTTTCACTATGCATGTTTTGACTTCCCGAATAACTAATTTATTCAAATTCACCACAGTCAGTCATATGTTGGAAGTAGATATAAATCAAGATTGTCATGAAGTTGGCTTGTAGATGTCTAAGGTGTTAGACATGGCAAGAGTTGCTACAACATTCATGAGTGCTCCTAGAATGAGATTCGAGTATTGGATTAAACCCACGCTCATTTGAATCGCTTCACAGATTTTATCACGAGTGATCATGAGACGATAATATTTTATATTCTTCAAACCTAGAGATGTGATTTGTTGACTATGAGTTGCTTATACATTGATTGTACGATAACGCATTAGTAACTTGACGTTATAAAACGTGCCTTTGTGTATGATTCAACAAATGGTTAGTACAAACATATGAGTCGAAGTTTATCCATTCCTTTTACCCTTGGAGGGATAAAAGCGATATTTGTGGGACCCTCGATGATTTAGTGATGACACCCCTAAGTGCTTGGCCAAGCCTGGACAGATTTGATTTGTTGAATTAGTCAGTCGTCATAAAGCAGAAATCAGGAAACAACAAATGGACAAAGAGAATGATTATAATCCATGTCTCAGTCCATATGATATCTAGAATGGAAGAATATATGATCCCTTATCTAATGGACAAGTCATTTGACTAGGTTAGAGTTCGGCAACGGCTTTAAGAGCCACGATTGCTATTCGGGTTCTTGGAGTCATATGCAATAATAGTTTTAGACCTATCCAAGTAGGGGACTGATGGATTAGATGTGTAAGCACATAACTATTATTGGTATGTACTTGACCCGAGAGTAGCATGGTCCATTTGAGTAGCATAGTATGTTTATGGTTTATTAATATATTATAAGTTGTAATATATAAATATGAAATCATATTATTTAACTAGTATTGATCAATAATTAATTTAGTGATCAAAAGGAACTAATTAAATAAGGACTCTTATATATATATATGGAATGGGCCATGTTCATTTAGGATGGGCTAGGCTTGTGTGGATAGTCCATGGAGTTTTTAACCCATGGATCCTACGAAAATGAAAGGTCATGGGTATTAGGGTTTACATGGCTGAAACCCTAATCCTCCATACTATATAAAGAGATCTTTGGCACATCAAATGGCACTAATGTGTGAGGATACAAGAGTGGGCTGATTTCTAGTGTGGTTACTATTCTCTCAAGTTTTCCAAGGTGTTTTTTTGTGAATTGTGATTCCATTTAAGGCTTCCACACTATTAGGGCTAAGCTCTTAAAGATCAAGACTTCAAGCTCCATCAAAAGGTATGTCATTCTACTTTATTCTTGTATTGTATATACTTCATATTATGCTAGTTAGGATGAAACCTTGGAATATTGAATATTTGCATGTATAATAGAGAAAACATAGATCCAAGGTTTATAGGGTTGCATGTACACCATAGGAGTGTTAGAATGCTCAAAACCCTTCAATTTTTAGATCACGTGGTGGAAAAGAAGCAAGAGGTAAAAGACATCAAAGATATTCCCGAAGTCTATAACTTCCCCGACGTATTTCCCAAAGACCTTCCAGGAGTACCTCCCGAACGCTAAGTCGAGTTTAGAATCAACTTGATTCCCGGAGCTACCCCCGTAGCCAAATTCCCATACCTTTTAGCAACAGCATAAATTTAGGAACTATCCAGTCAACTGAATGATCTGCTAAGCAAAGGATTCATTAGACTGATCTTCTCGCCTTGGGCAGCACCGGTCTTATTCGTGAAGAAGAAGGATGGATCGTTCTGCATGTGCATAGATTGTCGGGAACTAAATAAACTCACCATTAAAAATCGATATCCTTTACCTCGAATCGACGACCTCTTCGACCAATTACAAGTAGCAAGTTTCTTCTCAAAGATCGACCTAAGATCAGGATACCATCAGGTATGAGTCCAGGAGGAAGATATTCCTACAACTGCATTCAGACCTCACTATGGTCACTATGAATTTGTAGTAATGCCCTTCAGATTAACATATTCACCCGCAATGTTCATGGACCTGATGAACCGTGTGTGTCGACCTTACCTAGACAAATTCATAATAGTTTTCATTGACGGTATACTATTCTACTCCCGAAGTAAAGAAGAACAAAGTAAACACATGCGACAAGTCTTAGAAGCACTAAGGGTGGAGAAGTTGTATGCGAAGTTCTCGAAATGCAAATTTTGGATTCGAAGGGTGGATTTCCTAGGTTACATGGTTAGCGAGGAACGGATACATGTGGATCCCTCCAAAATCAAGGCAATCGAAAACTCAGCAACCCCAAGAACGCCAACAGAAATTCGTCAATTTCTAGGACTTGTTGGTTATTACAGGAGGTTCATTCAAAACTTTTCCAAAATCGCAAAGCCACTCACCACCTTGACTCGGAAGGGTGTAACGTTCAATTGAGAATAGAAACAGGAAAATGCTTTCCAAACACTAAATCCATCCTTATGTAGCGCCCCAATCCTGTCCCTTCCCAAAAGGGACGGGAGATTTTGTAGTTTACTGCAACGCATCCAAGAAAGGGCTAGGTTGCGTTCTTATGCAACGAGGAAAGTTCATATCCTATGCCTCGAGGCAGCTTAAGAATCACGAGGTCAACTATACCACGCACAACCTTGAATTGGGAGCAGTAGTATTTGCTCTGAATATCTAGAGGCACTGCCTTTATGGTACGAAGTGCATAGTCCTCACGGGTCATAAAAGTCTCCAGCACATCTTCGATCAAAAAGAACTCAACATGATGCAACGACGATGTGTAGAACAACTAAATGAATACGAATGCGAAATTCGCTATCATCCAGGCAAAGCCAATGTAGTAGCAGATTGTCTTAGTTGAAAAGAGTACTCGGTCCGCAGAGTAAAGTCATTAACCATGGCCATCTATTCACACTTATCCGTGCATATCAAAGAGGCTTAGTTGGAAGCCCTGAAACCCGAGAATGTGGCAGGTGAAGCCTTAAGAGGAATGGATAAAAACCTGGATGTTAAGGATGACGGAGTTCGTTACCTCATGAATTGGATCTGGACACCAAAGTTCGGTGGGTATAGAGGCATAGTCATGAACGAAGCTCACAAGACCAGATACTCCGTTCATCCCGGTTCAGACAAGATGTACCTGGACTTCAAGAAACTTTATTGGTGGCCAAACATGAAATCAGAAATTGCTACCTATGTCGGCAAGTGCCTGGCTTGCGCCAAGGTCAAGGTAGAATACTAAAAGCCTTCAGGTTTACTGCAACAGCCAGACATACTTGAATGGAAGTGGGAGCGGATAACCATGGATTTCATAACCAAGTTGCCCAAGACCACGGCTGGTCTTGATGTTATTTGGGTAATCGTCGACAGATTAACCAAATCCGATCATTTCATGCCAATAAAAGAAACAGACAAAATGGAGAAGTTAACCAGGACGTACATTAAAGAGATAGTACAATTGCATGGTGTGCCAATATCCATTATTTCCGATAGAGATAGTAGATTTACCTCACGGTTTTGGCAATCACTACAAAAATCCTTGGGAATCAAAATCGACATGAGTACAACATACCATCCACGGACAGATGGGCAAAGTAAGAGAACCATTCAGACGTTGGAAGACATGTTGAGTGCTTGTGTGATAGACTTTGGTAAAGCTTGGGATACCCATTTACCACTCATCGAATTCTCATACAACAATAGTTATCACACTTGCATCAAAGTTGCTCCATTTAAGCCCTCTATAGCCGTAAGTGTGGATCCCCTCGCTGTTGGGCTGAAGTGGCCGACACACAACTAGCAAAAGGACAAGTTCCTAACAGCACTCTCACCGGCCTCGAGATCATACGAGAAACAAAAGAGAAGATTTTTCAAATCTCGGAATGACTGAAAACATCTAGGGACCAACAAAAGAGTTATGCGAACAAACGACGAAAACCCTTGGAGTTCCAGGTAGGTGACTGTGTCCTGTTAAAGGTCTCACCCTGGAAATGAATCATATGTTTTGGAAAACGTGGAAAACTAAATGCAAGGTATATCAGGCCATTCAAGATTCTTGCTAGAATCGGTCCGGTGGCTTACAAACTAAAACTACTGTAGGAACTCAGTAACATACATCCCACTTTTCACGTATCTAATCTAAAGAAGTGTCTGGCCGACGAGACTCTTGTTATCCCACTTGATAATATCGAGATAAACGAGAGCCTACACTTCGTAGAAGAACCTGTGGAAATCATGGACAGGGAAATCAAGAGAATAAAACAAAGTCGTATACCAATAGTGAAGGTTCGCTGGAATGCCAAGCGAGGACCTGAATTCACTTGGGAACGGGAAGATCAGATGAAACAAAAGTACCTGTATCTCGTCCCCAGTTCATGAGTACCACTTTAAAAATAATTTCGGGACGAAATTCCCTCTAACAGGGGATAATGTAACAATCGGTTATTTCGAGTCAATAAAAGTCAAACAAATCAAAAAAAGTCAAAGCAAGTCAATTATATCAAACATGAGTCAAATAATTCAATGGTTAAGAATTTAAAACCAATAAATAATGAATATTTGCCCCACTTTAAGTGTTTTCGGTTTTTGGGAATCAAATCTCGTGTGTAGATAGAAATCTCTTCTTGTCCGAGATTAATATGTGAGACAAAGAACCTCTCATTATGATCGAGAACCCTTCGGACCGAAAACCTCTTGTAAGTCCCCAAAAATGCCTGTGTATCAATCAGATCCGTTTGATGGTGCGAAATCCTAATCAAACGCATGGTTTCAGATCAAATAGAATAGAAGGAGAAGAAGAATAATATGAATCTTCAATGTATTGAATAGATTGGAATGATGCTCCTTTACATCAGATTCACACACACACACATAAGCTCCCGTTTCTCTCTATTCAGTTCATCTATTTTTTTTCTCACACCCCTCACCCCTATATATATACACAAGAATATGGGCCGGTGGACATGGGCCGTAAACAGGGTTTACGGCCGTAAACACCCCCTTGGCCATAAACTTAACCGTAAACACATAAGATATTACATAAAAATACAATTTCCTAGAAAAGCAAAGTATAAACCAAAATATTGACCCAACAATCTCCCCCTTGGTTTATAGCTTTCTTTTCTTTTCTTAAATGTCCCAAAAAGCTCCCCCTTAAAAGTAGCTGGCTTTTCTTGTTAATATTCATTGGGAACTTGGCTTCAACATTAATCTTCAATAAATGACTTTATATTGAGCAGTTGGGCATTTCTTCAGAATTTGGCTTTGAACGCACGTCGGGTGAAGAGGCTTGATGTACTGATTCTTGAAAGATAGCGCTTTCAGCTTGAGAATCTTCAGAGAGAACATCAGAGAAAACAAATCTTCTTGATCACTTCAGCAGGGTTAAGATAGCAGCAGACTGATTGAGGAGGCTTCAATGCAATCGGTCACATAATCTTCAATTGCAGCTTCACCTTGCTTATGGGGTTGAAGGATTGAAAGTTGAAAGAATAATCTTCATTTTTTGCTCCTTCGAATGCGAATTCTTTGATGCTCACGGACGAGGCTTTGGCTCAGAAATCTTCAACACAAACTCCATGAGTCTTATCAATACCTGAAATCACTTTTCAAGACAAAACAAAACTAAAAGAAAACTTAGCACACAAACTAAAACAGAAACAAAAAGATTTTTGGATTTTTGATTTTTCTGAACAAGAAATAAAACAGAAATAACACTATTTTTGGATTTTTCTTTGATTTTTGAATTTTTCTGATTTTTTTTTAATTTTTAATTCTCCCCTAATATTTAAATTAGAAGAAACTATGACAAATTTAACAAAAATAAAAATGATATATAACTTTAAGAGAGATTTGGGATCAAAGTTTTTAGACAACCTTTATCCACTTGTCGGTACCTTCTCTCTTCACGTCTTTGTCTGGTCGATCGCCGGTATTGTTGTCCACTTAAACACGAAAAATTGTGACTTATTTACGACATACTATTTGATACAAGACAAGGTGAACTTAAGTTCCTAAAAATTATATCTGATCCTAATTCCTTAGATACTATATCTTAAGGACCATTCATCTGACGACGACCAAGGATATTGTTGTCCACATAAATTGAGCAGTGAGATCTATAGACAATTTGTATGAGTTCAATTTTAAGTGTACTGGAACGTGTTTCTCGCTTCCTGATATGCCCCAGCCATCAAGAACTTCCAGAGTACTCCTTACACCGGGTGAGCAGACAACCATTCAGAGAGAGGATAGATTCAGAATTCTATTACTTATTACTTCAGAGGGGATGCGAAGTAAAAGGTTGCATATGCTGTGTACCAGGTCGGATTAGAAGTCACGCAGAGGAGACAACATATGGCTAACAGATAAGAAGTATTTCACATATATAACCTGCACAGAAATAGAGTTGCATATGTTGTGTACCAGATCGGATTGGAAGTCACACAAAGGAGACGACATATGACTAACAGGCGGAAAGAAAGAAAATGATATTCTACAGACCTAATTTATCGGAATTTACCAGTCGCCCCATCCAACCGGAATTAAGGACAGAATCCGCACATCGAGGAAGAGTTAAACCACAGTTCCAAGTACGGGTTCAATTTATGTGACGAGTAGATTCCCATATATATCTCCCTGCTCAACCTATCCGAGCGTCGTATTGTCAGGCTAAACGTATCTAACTAGGTCAAGATTTGTCAAGTCTATAAATTTCCTAAGTTCAACTCTGCCTAGTCAAGTCCATTTAGAATCTTTCGTGCCTACCGACGCATCAAACCAGAGCATAGACCCTTAAACTTCGGGTACGTTACACAGAATCAGGTTGCCTGTTATCACTTGATAATATCACTTCCCAAAACATTTCCCTCAAGCACATTTCATAACCAGCATATTTTTTTGATTTTTTGATTTTCTAATGTTTTTGGATTTTTGAAAATTTTCAAAATTTTGTTTTGTTTTTAGTTCTCCCCCTAAATTTGTGCATAGGAGAGAAACGAAAATAAATGCGCAAATTTAAACTATCCTAAAACAAAAATTAGTCTTTAAAGCGAATCAACTTAAGAAAAACTCAGGAGTATAGAGAAGAAATTGCAAACCGTACTTCACCGATTGAATCTGCATTCAGAAGGTCTAAGAACAACACGCAGAATCTCAGAACAGATCCGGAAATTCTTCATGTCATTAAGCACTAACCCCATTTGTGATCTCTTCCTTTCTTCCTTTCCCGCAAAAGGACACATACTCTCAACAAAGATCTGAATGTTGTACAGTTGAGAGATGTCCCCAATCATATGCCAGGAGCAGCCACTACCAACAAACCGAAGTCTGATGATATGCCTCCATAGCTGCTCCAACATAGAGCGGGATCAGTTGGTCTTCGGAACCCAGTCCATTTTGAAACTAGGTCGACCTTTGTCATCAATGTAGGGTACTCTCTCTCATGGCATATCCTGCTTATCACAAACAGAAGAAAATGAAATATTAGATTCATTAGAAGATTTGGGAGTTTTCACCTTTGGAACCCATTTGTAGTTGGGCTTAACCCGTTTCTTTTTCGATCTGATGGGTGGCTCAATACTTGCTTTGGAACTTGAAGCCGATTTTCGAGATGACTTTGACTTAGCCGGTCTTTGTTTCACTGGAGCATCTCTTGGATTTGGCTTCTTAGCAGGCATTCCCATCTTCCCATTGGGATTCAGATTCTTTACCTTGTGGGTTTGACTCTTGGCCTTCTGCGCGTTCCAGTCACCATTGTCTGAACGTGACCTAGAAGGGTTTCTTTTGAAGTATCTCCCACTTGGAGCGTTTTTTCCATCCTTGAGCATAGTAGGGAACGTATGCGCGATTTGGACAGTTTTTGGCAATGTGTCCAGGTGTTTCATAGTGAAAACATGTCTTTTTCTTCACTGGGAAGTTGTTTCTTCCTGCCCCTAGTGGCATATCCTTGCCTTGTCTCTTGTTGTTCCCACATGCACACTTGCCACAAGAACTCTGTTGCGTTGCAATTGGTGGCTTGTATTTCTCAACGGCAGGTTGATCAGAAGAATTTGAGTTCGAAGCAACAGATTCAAAGTTCAAGGAGATGTTGGTTTGTTCAATGGTTTTCTCCTTGTTCTCATCTTCTGCTACTTTACCTGTAACACCATAATTTTCAAAACAATTTTTCGCATTTTATAAAAGCATAATTCATTTAATATTCATAAAAACATCAATGTTTGAAACTCAAATCCATGACATATAAAAAAAATCCCAAGATCTCATAACATAAAATTCCCGTGTGTGTACTGATCAAGCCGGCGCCTTCCCACGGTCATCACTAGTACCTGAAACAAATAACACCAAACACTGTAAGCACAAAGCTTAGTGAGTTCCCCAAAATACCACACATAGCACATATTAGCCACTCGAGGCTATAACTCTATAGGTCCGTGGACCCTACTCTGTGAACCCTCTGGTTCTAACTCTATGAACCTTCCGGTTCCAAGTCTATAAACATGCACAACATAAATCACATAGAAATAATGCAGTACAACATATAACATACATATAGCATACAATAGTCTGTCACATAACTCTGATTACCTATTCAAGGTAAAGTATAGTGAGAAGACTCACCTCGCGTATCTCGATAACTCGCAAATCCCTGAAATCACTAGTGCTCGATCTCCCGAGCTATAGTCCTCCTATAACACAATACATCTCTAATTAACACTTTCCCAACTAAGGTTGACTACCCTATCAAGTCAACACTGGTCAACTCTGGTCAATGGTTAACGGTCAACTTTGACCGGACTCGACGAGTGCACTAGAGCGACTCGGCGAGTCTATACGTATCCCCTGACTCCCTTGGATCCTCTTCTTGACACGTCGAGTACTTCCCTAACTCGACGAGTTCCACCTGGAATGAATCGCGGGGCCACCATGACTCAACTCGCCGAGTCTCAAGAACATCTCGGCGAGTTCAGCCTTGACTCAGGCCCCCCCCCCTTCACTCTCCCTGACTCACTGGGTTATCCCCCAACCCAACGAGTCTACTCGCTGAACAATATACGTGAAACCCAAACCCTACTCACCGACTCTCAAGAACAACTCGGTGAGTTCATGCCATGCACAAACTCTATTAACCTCCTGAGGTCAGACCTGTTTCCCCAAACCATAGATCTGGCCTTCCCAAGCACGAATGTTACGTAAAGTTCGAAACTTGATGCTTGTATAATCACAACAAGGCATCAAAAGGAGATTTGGTCCCAAAAATGACAACCTATGTCCAATAACTCCATACTAACCCAAAAAGCTCCAAAGGTTAAGGTCTTTGGACCTCTTTGAGTCCAGATCCAAGGCACAAACTCGAAGAGGGACCATTTGCTCCACATAATCACTCTCCAAAGGGGTTAGAAAACCCTAACTCTAAATATCAACCCTAAAACTGAAGGAGGTTCGAATTATTACCTCAAAATGAAGTCTCTGGACTCTGGATCTTCTTGAATCTCACCTCCTCCTTGCTCTTGTCACCTTCTTCTTGCTAAACAAAGGATACAAAGATCCAAAAGTGACTTCTTCTCTCTCAAAGCGATTTAGCTCTCTTAGGGTTCTCTCAAGGGACTGGTAGCCGCAATGGGAGGCTATAAGTGCCCTTAAATAGGCTCCAAACCCGGGGAATTAGGGTTTCATTAAACAGCATGGACTCGCCGAGTCCACTTTTGGACTCGCCGAGTCCAGACGCGAACCCCTGCCCAAAACCACGATCTTACTCGACGACTTTGGGCTCCAACTCGCCGAGTCTCCTCACAAATCACCAAAAAAATACAAGAATAAATAATACCTGGGAATCCGGGGTGTTACAATTCTCCCCCACTAGAACTAGACTTCGCCCTCGAAGTCTCGCTCTGCAAATAACTCTGGATGCTCCTCACGCATCTCACGCTCCGGCTCCCAAGTCATCTCGGACCCCTTCCGATGTTGCCACTGAACCAAAACCAAGGGTACCTCCTTGTTCCTCAAAACCTTGATTTTCCGATCTCTGATTGCCACCGGTCTCTCAGCATAATTCTGGCTCGCATCCACCTAAATATCCTCTAATGGTACCACTGCCGACTCATCGGCTATACACTTCTGCAATTGCGACACGTGGAAAGTGTCGTGAATCTGCCCCAACTCTGCTGGCAACTCCAAACGATAGGCTACCCTGCCTACCCTCACGACCACCCGGAATGTACCAATATATCGTGGCCCCAACTTGCCCCTCTTCCTGAATCGGATCACTCCTTTCCAAGGAGAGACTTTTAGGAGCACAAAGTCGCCGACCTGAAACTCAAGCTCGGACCGGCGTCTGTCCGCATAACTCTTCTGACGACTCTGAACGGTCAACAACCTCTGTCTAACCTGCTGGATCTGCTCTGTCGTCTGAAGCACGATCTCTGTATTGTCCATAACACGCTGCCCGACCTCTCCCCAGTAAATGGGGGTCCGACACCTCCTCCCATACAACACCTTAAAGGGTGGCATACCAATGCTCGAATGATGGCTGTTGTTGTAGGAAAACTCTGCCAAGGGCAAATACGTATCCCAACTTCCCCCGAAATCCAACACACATGCTCGGAGTATGTCCTCGAGCGTTTGAATCGTCCGCTCACTCTGTCCGTCTGTCTGGGGGTGATTTGCGGTACTAAAATGCAGCCTAGTACCCAACTCCTCGTGAAACTTCTTCCAGAATGTGGAAGTGAAACGCACATCCTGGTCTGAGACAATTGAGATCGGCACTCCATGCCGAGATACCACTTCCCTCACGTACATCTCTGCTAACTTCTCTGCGGAAGAGCTCTCACTGATGGCAAGGAAGTGGGCGCTCTTCGTCTACCTGTCCACAATCACCCAAATTGTATCGACTCCCCTAGCAGTCCTTGGCAATTTGGTGATAAAATCCATGGAAATCTGCTCCCACTTCCATTCAGGAACCTCCAATGGCTGCAACTTACCATGCGGTCTCTGGTGCTCGGCCTTAACCCTACGGCAGGTTAAGCACCTCTCAACAAACCACGCAACATCCCTCTTCATACAGGGCCACCAATACTCTCTCCTCAGGTCTAAATACATCTTAGTGGCCCCAAGATGGATCGAGAATTTCGACCGATGGGCCTCTTCCATCAAAATGGTACGCGTCCCACCCTAAACGGTACCCATATATGCCCCTGAAATCTCATAAGCCCCCGACCATCGGTAACAAACTCTGATACCAATCCAACAACTCGCTCTCTCTTCTGGTTCTCCGATCTCACGGCCTCACCCTGTGCTCCACGAATGGCGTCCAACACCGGAGCCATCACGGTCAATCGCAAACATATATCTCGCAATGGGGCGCTCTCCGCCCTGCGACTCAGTGCATCGGCTATGACATTAGCCTTGCCCGGATGGTACAGGATCTCACAATCGTAATCCTTGACCACATCCAACCACCTCCTCTACCGCATATTTAGGTTAGGCAGATCCATCAAATACTTCAGGCTCTTATGATCCATGTATATCGTACACCGAACCCCATACAGATAGTGACGCCAAATTTTGAGGGCGAACACCACCGCCCCCAACTCTAGATCATGGGTGGGATACCTCGTCTCATGAGGCTTCAGCTGCCTCGATGTGTATGCTATCACATGCCCTCTCTACATCAGCACCGCTCCCAACCCCAAGATCGACGCATTACAGTATACCACAAAGTCCTCCATCCCCTTCGGGAGGGCTAACACCGGGGCTTCGCATAACCTCTGGCGAAGCGTCTCAAAGGAGGCCTGTTGCTCGGGGCCCCATGAAAAAGCGACACCCTTCCAGGTTAACCTGGTGAGTGGCACTGTGATCTTAGAGAAATCCCTGATAAATCTCCGATAATAACCTGCCAACCCTAAGAAACTCCTGATCTCGGAGGGTGACCTCGGCACCTCCCAACTCATCACTGCCTTTACTTTGGCCGGGTCGACCAGTATCCCTTCCTGGTTAACGAGATGTCCTAGGAACTGGACCTCTCGCAACCAGAAATCACATTTGGAGAATTTGGCATAAAGCCTCTCCGATCTCAGAACTCCGAGGATCTCCCTCAAATGCTCCTCATGCTACTCTCTAGATCTCGAATATACCAAAATGTCGTCGATGAATAAAATCACCGACCGATCCAAAATCGGCCTGCATACTCGGTTCATGAGATCCATGAACACTACCGGGGCATTGGTGAGCCCGAAAGGCATCACCACAAACTCATAATGCCCATAACGCGTCCTGAACGTTGTCTTCTGGATATCCTCATCTCGCACCCTTACCTGATGATACCCCGACCTCAAATCGATCTTGGAGAACCAAGATGCTCCCTACAACTGATCGAACAAATCATCGATCCTTGCCAACGGGTAACGGTTCTTGACCGTCAGTTGTTCAACTCCCGGTAATCAATGCACATCCGGTGTGAACCATCCTTCTTCTTGACAAAAAGGATAGGCGTTCCCCACGGCGAGCTGCTCGGCCGAATAAACCCCTTCCCCAACAGCTCCTGAATCTGCAAGGATAACTCTTGCATCTCTGGAGGTGCAATGCGATAGGGCACCTTGGCAATAGGTGCGGCCCCCGGAACCAAATCGATACTGAACTCCACTTGCCTCACGGGAGGCACACCCGGAAACTCCTCTGGAAATACATCCGGGAACTCACGCACTATCGGAACCTCCTCAACTGGCCTCGGTCTCTCTGAATCATCCCGTGTATCCATCACATACACCACAAAGCCCTTACAGCCCTGCTGTAGACACTGCCTCACCCTAGCGGCCGAACAAAACACTGACCCAGAACGTGTACCCTCGCCGTACACCATAAGAACTCCCCCACTAGGGTCTCGTATGGTCACCAGCTATCGCTCGCAGTCGATAACCGCACCGAATCTGCTCAACCAGTCCATGCCCACAATGACACAGACATCACCCATCGCAATAGGAACCAAATCAATCGGGAACTCAACACCGAAAATCTCGAATACGCACCCGCGGATCACCTCTGTGGCATATATCACCCTCTCGTCAGCTATGGAAACTCTCAGAGGCCGACTCAGTGCCTCACGACTAACACTGATATGCTGACTAAAAGCCAAAGATACAAAAGACCGACTCGCACCCGAGTCAAATAACACCAAGGCAGGTACAGAATTCACAAGAAAAGTACCTACGCATAACATAATATAAGCATAATATCTCAACATCAAAATAAATACACGAAAGAATACATACCAGCCACGACATCGGGCGTTGCGCGGACCTCCTCCGCGGTCAACTGAAAAGCTCTCCCTCATGCCCTCGACGCCTCGGCCTTCACTGGCCGGCTCTCGGTAGCTCTGATGGCGGCAGGGGCAGATCCCCGAGCTGATACCCGCAACTGTGGACACTCCGCCTTCCGGTGTCCGGTCTGGTTGCAGTGAAAACACACTGCAAACCCCTTGGGGCAGTCCTTGGCCATCTCCTCATCACTGGCCCCACTGCTCTCAGGCATAAGACGTGTCCTCACCATGATCTACCTCCGAAATACAACATACGATAAATAAGAATCCATTCGAGCATACTCACACTCGACAACTCATCCCTCCTTGATCCTTGGCATTCCAAAGATTCTTACTTGGGCTGCACACCGCCCCGGTGCTTTCAGTAGTACGGGCCCAATAGTACTGTCTGCACCGTATCAGAATACACCCCAAGTCCTCTTTTCCGGATCCCAAGTTCCAAGTACTCTATTATGCATAATCTACTCTCTAACAAATCTCTCATAAGCTCCTCGCTGCTACCTACTCACTCTCAAGCATCTCATAATAGCTCACCTCTCCCTAGGCTAAGGCATCACAAATCAGGCCACTCTAGTCCTAATAGGAGCACCTAGCCTACTCTAGCATGAGAATACATCATATCAATATTATAACACATAACATGAGGGTATCTTAGGAAATCACCGTTCGGGCGAAGACTGATCGTACACACGACTCTGCTCTGCGTTTTTCCAAAAATCTTTTACTCTTTTTGAAAATACTTCTCAAATCCTCAGTTTGAGTTCAAATACGCCCCAAGGTGTACTCGAATCCCTCAAACCAAGGCTCTGATACCAACTTGTAACACCATAATTCTCAAAACAATTTTTCGCATTTTATAAAAGCATAATTCATTTAATATTCATAAAAACATCAATGTTTGAAACTCAAATCCATGACATATAAAAAAATCCCAAGATCTCATAACATAAAAATCCCGTGTGTGTACTGATCAAGCCGGCGCCTTCCCACGGTCATCACTAGTACCTGAAACAAATAACACCAAACACTGTAAGCACAAAGCTTAGTGAGTTCCCCAAAATACCACACATAGCACATATTAGCCACTCGAGGCTATAACTTTATGGGTCCGTGGACCCTACTCTGTGAACCCTCTGGTTCTAACTCTGTGAACCTTCCGGTTCCAAGTCTATAAACATGCACATCATAAATCACATAAAAATAATGCAGTACAACATATAACATACATATAGCATACAATAGTCTGTCACATAACTCTGATTACCTATTCAAGGTAAAGTATAGTGAGAAGACTCACCTCACGTATCTCGATAACTCGCAAATCCCTGAAATCACTAGTGCTCGATCTCCCGAGCTATAGTCCTCCTATAACACAATACATCTCTAATTAACACTTTCCCAACTAAGGTTGACTACCCTATCAAGTTAACACTGGTCAACTTTGGTCAATGGTCAACGGTCAACTTTGACCGGACTCGGCGAGTGCACTAGAGCGACGCGACGAGTCTATATGTGTCCCCTGACTCCCTTGGATCCTCTTCTTGACATGTCAAGTACTTCCCTAACTCGACGAGTTCCACCTGGAATGAATCGCGGGCCCACCACAACTCAACTCGCCGAGTCTCAAGAACAACTCGGCGAGTTCAGGCTTGACTCAGCCCCCCCCCCCCCCCTTCACTCTCCCTGACTCACTGGGTTATCCCCTAACCCAACGAGTCTACTCGCTGAACAATATACGTGAAACCCAAACCCTACTCGCCGAGTCTCAAGAACAACTCGGCGAGTTCATGCCATGCAAAAACACTATTGACCTCCTGAGGTCAGATCTGTTTCCCCAAACCATAGATCTGGCCTTCCCAAGCACGAATGTTACGTAAAGTTCGAAACTTGATGCTTCTATAACCACAACAAGGCAACAAAAGGAGATTTGGTCCCAAAAATGACAACCTAAGTCCAATAACTCCATACTAACCCAAAAAGCTCCAAGGGTTAAGGTCTCTGGACCTCTTTGAGTCCAGATCCAAGGCACAAACTCGAAGAGGGACCATTTGCTCCACATAATCACTCTCCAAAGGGGTTAGAAAACCCTAACTCTAAATATCAACCCTAAAACTGAAGGAGGTTCGAATTATTACCTCAAAATGAAGTCTCTGGACTCTGGATCTGCTTGAATCTCACCTCCTCCTTGCTCTTGTCACCTTCTTCTTGCTAAACAAAGGATACAAAGATCCAAAAGTGACTTCTTCTCTCTCAAAGCGATTTTGCTCTCTTAGGGTTCTCTCAAGGGACTGGTAGCCGCAATGGGAGGCTATAAGTGCCCTTAAATAGGCTCCAAACCCGGGGAATTAGGGTTTCATTAAACAGCGTGGACTCGCCGAGTCCAGACGCGAACCCGTGCCCAAAACCACGATCCTACTCGGCGAGTTTGGGCTCCAACTCGCCGAGTCTCCTCACAAATCACCAAAAAAAATACAAGAATAAATAATACCTGGGAATCCGGGGTGTTACAATTCTCCCCCACTAGAACTAGACTTCGCCCTCGAAGTCTCGCTCTGCAAATAACTCCGGATGCTGCTCACGCATCTCACGCTCCGGCTCCCAAGTCATCTCGGACCCCTTCCGATGTTGCCACTGAACCAAAACCAAGGGTACCTCCTTGTTCCTCAAAACCTTGATTTTCCGATCTCTGATTGCCACCGGTCTCTCAGCATAATTTTGGCTCGCATCCACCTTGGCCATAAACTTAACCGTAAACACATAATATATTACATAAAAATACAATTCCCTAGAAAAAGCAATGTATAAACCAAAATATTGACCCAACACCTCTTGGCCAAAAACACTTAAACCGAATACTACACTTCTTGGTTGGAACTATTAGACTAAAATATTGTAATTTCGGTTAGGATAGGCCGAGAACACCATTTCTAGGCGGTGGCACACTTTCCAAAGGGATAAAATACACCTCCCAATGCATGTGTCACATCACATTTTATCCCACATATAAATAATCAACCAAAATCACATTCCTCATTCCTCATTTACGTCCCAAAAATCCCCCACAATTTCCTCTCAAAAATCATATGAACAACATCAAATCTTCAAACTTCACTCAAAAACAGATTGAATCTTCAAGAGATTTTTCCCAGAAAATCTAACTTATATAGCTTGATTTCTAGGAAGCTTTGTAAGTCTTCTTACCTAGTCTAGTGTATATACATCATTTTAATGATAGTTAATCTAATTTATACACGGTATTATGTGTTTAAAATAAATTAGGATATGACTATTTACACACGTTCTAACCCGAGGATCATCGCTATCACTTCATTATCCAACCAAGAACACAGATGAGGTGAGTTCACACCCCTATAATTTTCACGATTTTTATATGTTTTTGGGGGAAATACAAGTAAAACACAAGATAAATTGTGTTAATATACAAATCATTACATTTATAATTTTATTAAATATAAATATAGATATGGGTACAAATTTGATATAGTAAAACTTTAACCCTTTTGTGACATGCCGAGCAAAAAGAGTATAATTATATAAACAAACATATATTATTATTTTATTCCAACTTATTATGATGGCAAATGTGATAATATACACAAAGGGTTCACCATTTCAATGAAACATTTATATAAACTATAATACGGATAGTTTATGGAACATACACACTATTTTACCTAGTTGAGGGCACATAAAATGATTATTTAAAAGAGTAATTATTTTTCCTACTATCTAAACATTTACATACAAACACTACAAGAAAAAGGAATTTTACTCCATTATACGTAGACCGTTAATATAGCTTTGTGAGACATTACCTTCAAGTACTTACCTGAGTACCAACAAAAGTCTTGTATTATAACCAGAGTCTCCTGGAGGGAGAGCGTGACACTTGTGTATAGATATATACGAGTCTGACAATCTCGCACCTAAATTGTTAGCTACTATTAGATCGGCAGGTCCAGGGTGACAAATGTTGTGTCGATTTCGAAGAACATCGTACTGGCCATCTAGGTCATTAGCATGGTTATAATAACTCACAATTTGGTATTAACAATACATTTGGTTTACATACATACCTTCAAAAGGTTTTATTTAGATAAAAACTACACTATTTTACAGTATAACTGCTAATTCCAGATACATACGTGCAAAGAATTTCTACTTAGATACAACTACAATACCCTACATATATAGTACAATACTGCTTACACTTCAATATCACATACATTAATATAGTTTTATAAATAGTACTACGATATTCATACATTTTCGGTCTTAAGGTATTGAGACTACAAATCAGTTTACAAGAAAATATTGGATTTCCTGGAAGCACACTTATACAATTTACAAGGAAAAACAATAGATTTCTTATAAAAACGCTTATGAACTCACCAACTTAATTATTGACACTCTCTTTTCAAAACCACTTGTATTCTCAAGAAATCAATAGACAGGTACTCACACAAGTTTTGGTGAAGACGGAGCTTAGTGTTATCACGTTTTATATTTTTGTTGTATGCTTTTGGAGTTAAACAATGATTCAATTACAATGTAAATACTAAATTATCAATACAATGTTTGTAATGATTTGATCTCTATTATGCAATTGTTATGATACTGTACATGACATCATCTGCCCCAAGACATCTCCTGCCGTTTACTCGGTTCGAGGTGTGACAAAATTCTGCTTTAAGTGTGGTGAAGAAGGACACTTCAAGCAAGACTGTTTTAAGTCCCTGAACTCGGATCTATCAAGGTACCAATGCAATAGTTTGATTAATGCGGAATCTTAATCAAACAGTGATACGAAACAAAAAATGAAATATATCAAGAACACGTTTCAATATGAATGCACACAATTCTGTTGATTAATTGTCGAGTACATTCAAATAATCTTCAACCGTGAATAGACTCCAACTCACCAAAAACGCATTAGCCTAAAATGACTATACACATGCCATATTTATACTAAAACCGATAACCTAAATCCCATACGTAAAAGGCCCACCAAAAAACACACTAAGCCCACCAAGAACCATATAAAACATTACCAACAAAGCATAAACCACAAATTATAGCCCAACAATCTCCCCTTTGGTTTATTGCTTTCTGTTCTCCTTAAGGTTTATCTACGAGATGCACGTCAGCTTAGTCAAAAGCCCTTGCCTACAGCTTCTTGTCAATTATTGTAGCTACCATAGCGGTGAAAGCTTTCGCGACAGCTTCAAACAATTCATTCTCAACAAATATTTTAAATTTTGACAAAGTGCGGATATCATGTTCTCCAATATTCAATAAATCTTTGGGATCAACAATGTGAAACTTGTTTTTCTTCAGCTTGATTACCACAGTTGCAGTAGCCTCATCATAAACCCAGAATTGCATTAAATCCAAGGTACCTTCAGGTAAGCGTTTGGGAAGAGGAATCCTTTTGGCCTGCTTTGTGGGCGGCCACATGACATTCACCATGATTTGTTTTTTCGAGGATCAATGACATCCTTGGCCTTCTTAGTAAATGATGAAGTAATCCTTAAGCCTTCAAAGTTATTTTTCGCTTTAGTCTCAAGAAAGCTCTTAAAAGACCAGGCCATGGTATCATTGGTTGGATTTGTTGGATTAGGTGTCTAAGCCCATAACTATAATTGGTATGTACTTGACCCGAGAGTAGCATGGTCCATTTCGGGTTGCCTTCAACAAAACAATTTGACATGATGGATATTTGACAAAGAGGTTATTTGTGATTTATTAATACGTTATAAGAATAATATATTAATTGATAAACATATTATTTAATTGGTATTGATCAAGAATTAATTTGGAATTAATTTAGTGATCAAAAGAGACTGATTAAATTTACGATGAGTGATTAGGTAAATCAGTAATACTTATAGTTTGGGCTAAAGATCCATGTTCATTAGGATTGCACTAAATCTTTGTGAGAGTCCATGAAGAGTTGGTCCAAAAGTCTAATGAGTTATTGGATTAAAAGCCCAAGTGAATTAGGGTTTACAAGTTGAAACCCTAGGAATTCCAAACTATAAAATGAACCCCTAGCTTGCTAAAATCGTCCCCTAAGACTCCTAAGGTGAATGTCTAGCCGATTTTAGGTTCATAACCTCTCTCTCATATTCATCTAATTGTTATTGGTGTTTGTGACTTGCTTGAGGCATCACACTGGAGGTTCTAAGCTCTTGAAAGGCCAACAACTACAAGCTACAAATAAGAGGTATTCTTCTAACTAGTTTTATGATTCACGTACCAAATTTGTATGCTAGATAGGTTTCATGCTTTGGATAATTTTTTATTGCATGTATAACTAGTGAAAACTAAGATCCAAAGCACTAGGGTTATATGTGCACCATAGGAGTGTTATAGTACATAAAACCCAACAAGATTGTGGAAGGGTGCATGGATGAGTTCAGAAAGATCAACTTTTGTCCAGGACAAGAAGTCAACTTTCTTGTCATAGTATTCAATTCTTCCACTTTTCTACTTCACCACCCACATCCTCTTATTAGCATCATATCCCCACATAGTGATGCCAGAACGATCCCCATATTTATCTGTAAACTTCTTTCCAGTTTCCCTGAAAAACATTTCAGGGCGATCGCCCTGAGCATTTTGATCAGAATGCTTCATCTCCAACATCTTCCCTTTTAGTTGCTTAACCCTGATTTGCTTCTTTCTTCTTTCTTGAGCAGAAATAGGACCAGAAGATAACAATGTATGAAGATTAGCATCTGGAGCAGATCTTGAAGCTCTTTCACTGGAAGATTGAGAAGTTGGATTGGCAGCACCTGAACTAGAAGCATAAATCTTTTCTCCCTCAACGCTCAAAGGTTGAAATTCATCACTGAACTTTTGATGTAAGCTGTCACACCCCCAAACCAGAACGGCGGAATCGTTCGGGGGCGGAGGACATCATATTCAGTATCATAACAGTTCATAGAAAGGAAAGTACACACCACCATAATATAAATATGTTTGAAAAGTTTACATGATTGTAGGTGTTACATGTTTGCAAAAGAAATCAAATATAAAATGGTGATCCAAAATATGTTACTAACGCCAATGCGTTAGTCTTCAGAAGTAGTTGCTACCTGGCTAGCGGTTTCCTGTGAATACAAGTTATTTCAAAGAAAAAGTGTCAACATTTAAGTTGGTGAGTTCATAAGTAGTGTTTTGAGAAGATGTATGCCATTCGAAAGTGTTTGCATGTTTTCCAGAAAAACACCCTTATTTTCTTATAAAAGTATGCAATGCATATGAATGTTCGTGATGTAAATTGCAACTAATTGTACCGAGAAAATCCCTTATTTTCCTATTAGTTGTTTGGTTTGTATACAGGAAAAACCCTTATTTCCCTGACATAACTGGCAGTCTCTAAGACCGAAAATCGCAAGCAAGCGACGTGCTTGTAAGTTGTGTCATAGTTTTACATAGTAAAGCTATACGAAGACCGCACTTATTAGATGAAGAATAGTTTTAATGACTACTCGTTCATAAAAGCGTAATACCATAATAATTGTATATCCGATGAGTTTTATAACCATACTAAACATAATATGCCTGTAGCGACGTTCTTCAGGCGTCGTAGCGTTATGACAACTGTCACCCCAAAAGACGGACTGTAGCTAACAGTCAGGGCGCGGGATCATGACTTCCCGTATAGATCTATACACATTTGACACGTTCTCCGAACGGGAGACTCTGGTTATAGACAGGACTTGCAGCATTATTTTCTAATAAAGAAAGTAACGTTTGAAGATATACACGACTCATGGATTCTCAACTAAGTCCGTAGTAAGGTAGTAGTTTGTATGCAAAGTTTAACCTCTTTCACAATGTTTGACAAAGCATAATCATAAATTCTTTGAATGCATGAAATGACTTAGTAAAGAATGTTACCCTTGATATGATGTGTTTGTATGTAAACGTATAAATAAAACATATTTCTATTTATAAACATATTATATCCCAAAGAGGGTAAAGCTGTGTTGTGAGGGGTTTTGTATCATAATAACTTCACAAAATAGTTAAAACAACAGTATGAAAAGTATAGCAAAAGATCGGTGTTTCACACGATTTTAGTTGTGTGTTTACTTGTATTCCTCCCCAAAAAGAGTATAAAACATTTAAAATGTATTTAAAGAGTGTTCGAAGGGGATATGAACTCACTTGATAGTTTGAAGATTGTGAGGTGGAAAACCGAGCAGAGTTTCGCCTCGGGAAACTGATTTTTCTTGGGATTCTCGGGAATCTCGGGAGTAGAATCGGCCTTCGGGACTTGAGCCAAAAAGACCAGAGCTTCGGGTTTGAACGGACACGGAAAACGAGGAAATGCTGAGAGAGAGAGAAGAGAAATGAACCCCTTCTTTGGAAACCCTCGCATTCTATTTATAGGAAGGCAAGTCTGCCTCGGTACGCGGGGCGTACGCTCGTACGCGCTGCGTACGCGTACGTCATGCATGACCGAAGCCTCGACTGCTTCGGTTCGGATGGGACGGGTTCTTGGGTTATCGGGTCGGATGGGACGGGTTGCTGGGGAGGTGGGTCGGATGGGACGTCGGGTCGGATGGGACGTCGGGTCGGACGGGTCGGACGGGTCGGACGGGTCGGCTTCCTCGGATATGGCGACGTGGACGATCCGAGGCCAATCCTCTCGGTTACGCGGGGCGTACAGGAGTACGCAGCGCGTACTTCGGAGAAGGACGCTGACTCCTCTTCGGATAATATCCGAATTTTGAATTAAATAATTAATTAATTTATTTAATAAACTTCAAAAATCCATATCTTCTTCATACGAACTCCGTTTTCGATGGTCTTTATATCCACGCGTAGGTGAGACTACGATCTACAACTTTCGTTTAGACTCCGTTGGCAATTTCCAAAATTATTTTTATTATTTATTTTATAACTAATCGTTTTTAAGGAATTTCTTTGAAAAATCATAACTTCCTCATGCGAAGTCAGATTTGGTCGTTCTTTTTGTGTACGCTCACGGTTTAATGTTATCCATGACTTTCATTTAGATACCTAAGGCTAAATGTTATCGTATTGAAACTTTGCATTTTTCGTTTGATCGGTGTTGTCGGTTTTGACAGAAATCTTAGAATGGTCATAGCTTCTTCGCCATAACTCAGATTTTAGTGTTTCTTTATTTATTTGGAACCTTTAAGACGATATCTACTACATAGCGTACTCCAAATCAGAGCTTTTGAACAATTCATTTATCGATGATATTCCCATTACATTCAAAAGGGGTTACAAGACTCGGTTTATAATGCCCGGGATAACGGGTTGTTACATCATCCCCCCGTTAAACGGAATTTCGTCCCGAAATTTAATACAAGGTAAGAGTTTTAGGGGCTGAGGAAGAGATGCGGATACTTCTGTAGCATTTGGTCTTCCCGTTCCCATGTGAATTCGGGTCCTCTCTTAGCATTCCATCGAACTTTTACTATTGGAATGCGACTCTGCTTGGTCCTTTTAACTTCCCTATCCATGATCTCGACGGGTTCTTCCACAAAGTTAAGATTTTCGTTTAACGCGATTTCATCGAGTGGAATTACAAGTGTTTCGTCGGACAAACACTTTTTCAGGTTCGACACGTGGAATACTGGATGCACTTTGTTAAGCTCGATTGGAAGTTGGAGTTTGTAGGCCACTGGACCAACTCTCGAAATGATTTCGAAGGGTCCAATGTACCTGGGGTTTAGCTTTCCACGCTTCCCAAAGCGTATCATGCCTTTCCAGGGTGAGACCTTCAGTAGCACACGGTCGCCAATCTGGAATTCCAAGGGTTTACGTCTCCTGTCGGCATAGCTCTTTTGCCTATCCCTTGAGGACTTCAGTCGTTCTCGTATTTGCACGATCTTTTCGGTAGTCTCTCTGATGATCTCTGGGCCAGTAAGGGTGCTCTTAGTGACTAGACCTTTTGCCAATTGGGTGTCGCCCACTTCCGTCCAGCACAGGGGTGATCTGCACTTACGGCCGTAAAGGGCTTCGAACGGAGCGGTCTTGATACTAGTATGATAACTATTGTTATAAGAGAACTCGACCAAAGGCAGGTGAATATCCCATGCCTTGCCAAAGTCGATTACACATGCTCGCAACATGTCTTCCAAGGTTTGGATCGTCCTCTCACTCTGTCCGTCAGTCTGAGGGTGGTATGCCGTACTCATGTCCAACCTTGTTCCCATGGATTTTTGCAGTGATTGCCAAAATCTGGAAGTGAACCTGCTGTCTCTATCTGAGATGATGGACATTGGTACTCCATGAAGTCGTACGATCTCCCGGATGTAGGTTCTTGATAGTTTTTCCATCCTATCGGTTTCCTTGATAGGTAAGAAATGGGCTGATTTGGTTAATCTGTCGACGATTACCCAAATAGTATCTTGGCCACTCTGAGTTTTGGGCAGTTTGGTTATGAAGTCCATGGAAATCTGCTCCCATTTCCACTCAGGTATATCAGGTTGTTGGAGTAGGCCTGAGGGTTTTTGATGTTCTATTTTTATTTTGGCGCAAGTTAGACACTTGCTCACATACGTAGCGATCTCCGCTTTCATGTTTGGCCACCAGTAGAGTTGCTTGAGATCTAGATACATTTTGTCTGACCCTGGGTGTACGGAGTATGGGGTCCTGTGTGCCTCGCTCATAACTACCTCTCTGAATCCCCCAAACTTTGGTGTCCAGATTCGGTTCATGAGGTAGCGTGCTCCGTCACTCTTGATTTCTAAGTTCTTGTCCATTCCCCTAAGGGCCTCACTTGCCACGTTTTCGGGTTTCAAGGCCTCAAATTGAGCTTCCTTGACTTGCGTTGATAGGTGCGAATGGATCGACATAGCTAATGACTTCACTCTCCGGCCTGAGTACTCCTTTCGACTAAGGGCATCGGCTACTACGTTTGCCTTTCCCGGATGATAGCGAATATCGCATTCGTAATCACTGAGTAGCTCGACCCATCGTCGTTGTCTCATGTTGAGCTCCTTCTGATCGAAAATGTGTTGTAAGCTCTTGTGGTCGGTAAAGATAGTGCTCTTCGTTCCATACAAGTAATGTCTCCAGATCTTCAGGGCAAACACTACTGCTCCTAGCTCAAGATCGTGGGTCGTGTAGTTAACCTCATGTGTTTTCAACTGTCTCGAGGCGTAGGCGATAACCTTACCTCGCTGCATCAGGACACATCCGAGTCCTTGGTTTGATGCATCGCAATAAACTACGAAGTCTTCTATTCCTTCAGGAAGGGATAGTATTGGTGCGGTGCACAAGGCTCGTTTGAGCGTTTGGAACGCTCTTTCTTGTTTCTCTTCCCAGTCAAAGGCCACACCTTTCTGGGTTAGGGTTGTAAGAGGCTTTGCTATTCGTGAGAAGTTCTGAATGAACCTGCGGTAGTAGCCAGCGAGACCTAGAAATTGGCGAATTTCTGTAGGAGTCTTCGGTGCTGACCAGTTCTCAATGGCCTTAATTTTGGATGGGTCCACGTGGATTCCCTCTTCGCTTACCACGTGTCCTAAGAATTCGACTCTTCGGATCCAAAATTCACATTTCGAGAACTTCGCATAAAGTTTCTCTTTTCGTAATATCCCTAGAACCTGTCGCAGATGATCGCCATGCTCTTTCTTACTTCGGGAGTAGATCAGGATGTCGTCAATGAAAACGATGACGAACTGATCCAAGTAAGGTCGGCATACTCTATTCATCAGATCCATGAAGACTGCGGGCGCATTGGTCAATCCGAATGGCATCACCACGAACTCGTAATGTCCGTAACGAGTTCGGAAGGCGGTCTTCGGCACATCCTCCTCTAGCACTCGTAACTGGTGATACCCGGATCTCAGATCAATCTTAGAAAAATAGTTCGCCCCTTGCAGTTGGTCGAATAGATCATCTATGCGCGGTAGAGGATAACGATTCTTGACCGTCAGTTTGTTGAGTTCTCTGTAGTCGATGCACATTCTGAACGATCCATCCTTCTTTTTCACAAACAACACGGGTGCTCCCCATGGTGAGAAGCTCGGTCTGATGAATCCTTTTCCCAGTAGTTCATTCAGTTGACTGGATAGCTCCTGCATCTCTGCCGGGGCTAATCGATAGGGTGCTTTGGCTACTGGGGTAGCTCCGGGAATCAGATCGATTCTGAATTCGACTTGTCTTACGGGTGGTATCCCTGGAAGGTCCTCGGGAAATACATCGGGAAAATCGCATACGTCGGGCACATCCTTGATGTCCCGGACTTCGCGTTTCACGTCTACAACATGTGCAAGAAATGCGTGACACTCCTTTCGTAAGTGCTTCTGAGCTTGGATACTTGAGATGATTCTAAGAGTGGTATTAGGTTTGTCGCCCAAGACGAGGAAGGTTTCGCCGGTTGGCAGATTAAGGCGAACGGCCTTATCGTAACATAGAATGTCCGCACGATGTGAACTCAGCCAATCCATGCCAATGATGACATCGAAACTCTTAATCGAGACTGGCATGAGGTTGATTTGAAAGGGATTATCGTTTAGAGTTAGGGTGCAGTTTAAGTATATCTCTTTAGTGCCTTCAGTTTTCCCGTTGGCCATTTCTACTATGAACGGTTCACTTAATGATTGTGGTAATGGTTTTAGCATGCTTTTAAAGTCGTGACTCACAAAACTCCTTTCCGCTCCACTATCAAACAAAATGCATGCATACGAGTTATCGAGAAGAAACGTACCCGTAACAACAGTAGGGTCCGCAATGGCTTCATCTTGTCCCATTGCGAAAACTCGGCCTCTTCCGCCGGTATTCCTGTTGTTTGCCTTCGGGCAGTCCTTGCGGTAGTGCCCTGTGCTCCCGCACTCAAAGCAAGCGCGGCTTACTCCGGTATTAGCAGTGGGGGCGGATTGTTGGGTTGGCTCCTTGCAATAGCGGGCTGTATGACCCTTCTTATTGCACCTGGTGCATTGAAGGCCATGACAGAGACCGTGATGGTGGAAGTTGCACTGGTTACATTTCGGTAGCTTTCCATTGTATGAACTTGTGGGGGCAGAGTTGGTAGGTACGGTAATAGCGTGGGTCGCTATCACTTGTTGTTTCTTGGGGTTCTCCTGGAGGATTTGTCCCCTCCTCTTGTTCCAAGTCCTACTCTGTCCCTGAGCCTCCCTAGGTGGATTTGCGGCTGTCGTGATGGTACTCTGTTTTGCTCCGTGATCGATGAGTCGTTGCGCCAGGCGTTTAGCGCTGTTGTAGGTGATAGGGTTGGAGGCTAGAACATGCCCTTGAATCTGGGGTGACAACCCCCAAATGTACCTTTCGACCTTCTTTGATTCTGGGTTGACCATGGTAGGGCACAAAGCAGCGAGATCGTTGAACCTAGCTGTGTAAGCGACTAGGTCAGATCCGACCATTTTCAAATTCCAGAGCTCTTGCTCAAGCTTTTGCACTTCACCCCTTGGGCAGTATTCTTCCAGTAGTAGTACCTTCAGTTCTTCCCAACTCATGGCGTTAGCGACAGTGAGCGTCACTGAGTTCACATGGCTTTTCCACCAAGTGAGGGCTCGATCTATGAAGGTGCAAGCAGCGAACTTAACCTTGCTTGTTTCTTGGCACGAGCAGATCTCGAAGACCGTTTCGGTCTTTTCGAACCATTGCATTAGTGCAATGACTCCTCCTGTTCCATTAAAAGTTTTTGGTTTAGCGTTAGAGAACTCCTTGTAGGTACATTCTCTTCCTTGGCCATGACCAGTGCCATGATTTGGATGATTCGTGCTGCTTCCCGCCCCTCCATTCCCTTGGGAGTTTATTTGCGAGAGGGCTGCGGTTACCGCTGCTGTGATAGCAGCCTGAACCATGGCTGGATCATAAGCTGGTGGTGGAGGTGGTGGTGCCGTGCCCGGCCTGGGCCTTAAGTTTGGACGAGGAGGCATCTTGCTGCCAAAAGAAAAATATGGAAGGAAATTATAAGTTTTGGCAGTTCAAAGTTGAATGACATTGAGTTAACTGCCTTAAATAGATTAAGAATTTGGTTTGATCAACAATGGGTTTTGAGCTTGATTTATTAATAACGTTTGAATGGATGCACTTATGAGTTGAACGGAATACACATATTCAAAATCAGAGAAGGGGGGGGGGGGTATGCCCCATATATATAAAACATATAGTCGTGTTACATCCGAGTTTAGACAAAACTTTATGACCTTTCTAAAGGTCTCCGATTACAGAAAGTTTTAACGAAAAGGAAATTCTTATCCGAAGTCCTAATTTATAACAAAATTTGAAATCCTGGCAGGCACTACTTGCGACGTAGGTTGCGCTTGGAGCTTGACTCCGCATCAGATTTCTTCGATCCCATTAGGCGTCGATCAAAAGCGGCTTGTTGCTCCCTTAACTCGGCTAGGGCTGCAATTATCTGTGCCTGAAATGCCTCAGACTGGAGTTGGACATTATCTTGTATCTTGTCCAGCCTACGGATATCGGAAGTGTGAACCTGCACTTCCACGTTGATATCCCGGAGTCGGCTTGCTTGTACTCCGGACTGATAGGACTGATTGGCTAACTTACCAACCATTACCGGGAGTGCTCGATCAGCCGAACTGCCACCGCGGACATCGTAGAAGTCCCGACACATGCCGTAGGGAGGGCGTATGCCTTGTTGTTGGCTCCAATGATGTAGGTGACTTCCCCAGACGGGAGTGGGTCCTTGGAAGTTCCTCACATGGACAGGAGGTTGAATGGGTGGTGGATCGATCACTTCAGGTTCTGAGTCAGTACCGGAGTCATCACCCAATTCTATGGGTTCCTCATCCTCTTCTGGATCATCTTCGATCCATCCTCCGTTGCCTTGGTTGGGAAAGTAGGGGTCATTGGGGTGGTGAAATCCAGCCATTTGACTGTACGAGAAATAGGGTCATAAGAATTGAATAAAGTCGGAACATGCAAAACATGTAAGTTAGTTTAAATAGCAATTACTCCTATAGTATTTAAATTATTGTGTTTGATTCTAATAACGGTTTGGTAAGTTTTTAAAATTTGTTGTCCACTGCAGACACCCCTCGGCACACGTTAGTCGGCTCTCGGACAAATATAGTTGATCAGGCTATATCCTTCCCAGTTCCGATTACGTGTCCCAAGGCGTACCTGTACTGCACAACTCATTAATAATACTTCTAATATGGTACGATGTGGAACTGTTATTTATTACTAAATGAATGCATGCTTACTTACAAAAACTAAATAGATTTAATTTCAAAAGTATGACTCTTCTCAGAGTGTTTTTGCCCAGTTGAGTTTATAGTTGTATAAAAATGGTTTTGATATACTTAATTCACTATAAACGAAGCTCTGATACCAATCTGTCACACCCCCAAACCAGAACGGCGGAATCGTTCGGGGGCGGAGGACATCATATTCAGTATCATAACAGTTCATAGAAAGGAAAGTACACACCACCATAATATAAATATGTTTGAAAAGTTTACATGATTGTAGGTGTTACATGTTTGCAAAAGAAATCAAATATAAAATGGTGATCCAAAATATGTTACTAACGCCAATGCGTTAGTCTTCAGAAGTAGTTGCTACCTGGCTAGCGGTTTCCTGTGAATACAAGTTATTTCAAAGAAAAAGTGTCAACATTTAAGTTGGTGAGTTCATAAGTAGTGTTTTGAGAAGATGTATGCCATTCGAAAGTGTTTGCATGTTTTCCAGAAAAACACCCTTATTTTCTTATAAAAGTATGCAATGCATATGAATGTTCGTGATGTAAATTGCAACTAATTGTACCGAGAAAATCCCTTATTTTCCTATTAGTTGTTTGGTTTGTATACAGGAAAAACCCTTATTTCCCTGACATAACTGGCAGTCTCTAAGACCGAAAATCGCAAGCAAGCGACGTGCTTGTAAGTTGTGTCATAGTTTTACATAGTAAAGCTATACGAAGACCGCACTTATTAGATGAAGAATAGTTTTAATGACTACTCGTTCATAAAAGCGTAATACCATAATAATTGTATATCCGATGAGTTTTATAACCATACTAAACATAATATGCCTGTAGCGACGTTCTTCAGGCGTCGTAGCGTTATGACAACTGTCACCCCAAAAGACGGACTGTAGCTAACAGTCAGGGCGCGGGATCATGACTTCCCGTATAGATCTATACACATTTGACACGTTCTCCGAACGGGAGACTCTGGTTATAGACAGGACTTGCAGCATTATTTTCTAATAAAGAAAGTAACGTTTGAAGATATACACGACTCATGGATTCTCAACTAAGTCCGTAGTAAGGTAGTAGTTTGTATGCAAAGTTTAACCTCTTTCACAATGTTTGACAAAGCATAATCATAAATTCTTTGAATGCATGAAATGACTTAGTAAAGAATGTTACCCTTGATATGATGTGTTTGTATGTAAACGTATAAATAAAACATATTTCTATTTATAAACATATTATATCCCAAAGAGGGTAAAGCTGTGTTGTGAGGGGTTTTGTATCATAATAACTTCACAAAATAGTTAAAACAACAGTATGAAAAGTATAGCAAAAGATCGGTGTTTCACACGATTTTAGTTGTGTGTTTACTTGTATTCCTCCCCAAAAAGAGTATAAAACATTTAAAATGTATTTAAAGAGTGTTCGAAGGGGATATGAACTCACTTGATAGTTTGAAGATTGTGAGGTGGAAAACCGAGCAGAGTTTCGCCTCGGGAAACTGATTTTTCTTGGGATTCTCGGGAATCTCGGGAGTAGAATCGGCCTTCGGGACTTGAGCCAAAAAGACCAGAGCTTCGGGTTTGAACGGACACGGAAAACGAGGAAATGCTGAGAGAGAGAGAAGAGAAATGAACCCCTTCTTTGGAAACCCTCGCATTCTATTTATAGGAAGGCAAGTCTGCCTCGGTACGCGGGGCGTACGCTCGTACGCGCTGCGTACGCGTACGTCATGCATGACCGAAGCCTCGACTGCTTCGGTTCGGATGGGACGGGTTCTTGGGTTATCGGGTCGGATGGGACGGGTTGCTGGGGAGGTGGGTCGGATGGGACGTCGGGTCGGATGGGACGTCGGGTCGGACGGGTCGGACGGGTCGGCTTCCTCGGATATGGCGACGTGGACGATCCGAGGCCAATCCTCTCGGTTACGCGGGGCGTACAGGAGTACGCAGCGCGTACTTCGGAGAAGGACGCTGACTCCTCTTCGGATAATATCCGAATTTTGAATTAAATAATTAATTAATTTATTTAATAAACTTCAAAAATCCATATCTTCTTCATACGAACTCCGTTTTCGATGGTCTTTATATCCACGCGTAGGTGAGACTACGATCTACAACTTTCGTTTAGACTCCGTTGGCAATTTCCAAAATTATTTTTATTATTTATTTTATAACTAATCGTTTTTAAGGAATTTCTTTGAAAAATCATAACTTCCTCATGCGAAGTCAGATTTGGTCGTTCTTTTTGTGTACGCTCACGGTTTAATGTTATCCATGACTTTCATTTAGATACCTAAGGCTAAATGTTATCGTATTGAAACTTTGCATTTTTCGTTTGATCGGTGTTGTCGGTTTTGACAGAAATCTTAGAATGGTCATAGCTTCTTCGCCATAACTCAGATTTTAGTGTTTCTTTATTTATTTGGAACCTTTAAGACGATATCTACTACATAGCGTACTCCAAATCAGAGCTTTTGAACAATTCATTTATCGATGATATTCCCATTACATTCAAAAGGGGTTACAAGACTCGGTTTATAATGCCCGGGATAACGGGTTGTTACATAAGCGATGGTTTAGGTTAAAGAATAGAGCAGTTAGAGCACCAAGATTTGCTTGAAGTTCTGAAATCTTTGAATCTTTAATGGAGTTCTCCTTTTCAAGCTCACTGATTTGAATGTCTTGCTTTCCAATAATCAAATCCTTTTCAGTAGAGTTTTTTTTCCAAATCAAAAACTTTGTTCTAAAGCAGAGCGACATCCACAAATTTAGACATAGGCAACTTAATTTTGCCTTTGGAAAATGCCCAACTTGGGGGCTTCAAAAGAACTTCAAGAAGCTTGAGCTCCTTCAGAAGGAAAAACTACTTCATCAATACTAGGGCTTTGAAAATCCGCATCCATAGGAGTGGACTCAGGTTACGGGCTTGAAATCTCTTGTATCACTGGAGAGGACTCGGTGAATGTACTTTCAATGTTTTGAGCCACAGGACTAGGCTCAATCGATGTAGATCTATTTTGAACAGGGTCTGTGATAAGCACTCCCAGCCTTGGATCTCTTCTTTTACGCTTCCTTGGGAGTAAAGCGTGGGCGGAGTCTTCTAGATCACTTCCAGATGGAGGTTCAGTATCAACAAGAACTGTTTGGGGAGGCTTCCTTGCAGTTTGTTGAAGTTCTAAAATAAGTGCATCCATCTATTTAGGGGTAGGTGAGGAAGATTACACCATTGTGACCATTTCTCTTTCAAACACACTTAGAGGTGTAACAGCTACATCCTCATCAAGAATTGAGATACTTTGTTGAATGAAATTTTCAAACTCATTTTCTGACAATTCTTTTCCTTGATCCTCTTGATCTTCTTCATCATCAGATACTACAATCTTTTCAAAGGCAAATTGAAATTTTGGTTTGGGTGCCACGTGTTCCTCGGAAGCCTCAGCATTTATGGAACTACCAGCAGGAGTGTTTTCAACTTCAGCAAACTTTCCAAACTTAACCAACTCCTTTAACCATTGATAGGCAACTTTGGCAGTCTTTCTTGATTGCTTCGTGAGTCCAAAGGTGTTGGGACCCAAATCTTTCATATCCAAAAAGTCAAATGACCTCTCAATTTGGGGATATTTCTCAATAAAAATTTGAAGGAACCTGGGGTACATTAGAAATAGGTCCTTTTTCTTTCCTATAAGGCTGTTATTCCTCTCTTCAAAAATGAACTTTGAGAAGTTGTAATCACAGTCCATAGCCAGAGCGAAAATGGTTGAGGTCACAGTCTGACTAATTTCATCAGAGCCCCGTTTCTTCTAGAAATGCAAATCACAAGGGAGTGTGCCAGGAACCTCTAGTAAGGTGGAAGTAGCTTCTTGATGGTGGGAGGATAGGTTCCTTCATAACACATCTTCTCAAGAACTTCCTTGACTTGATTAGCAGAGTACTCAATTATGAATGCAGATGCATCACCAAATTCAAGTACCCCTCGAATAACATGTTCAGAAACAATCACTTGAGTTCCTTTCACCATCGATTCAACAACACCAACTCCATCTGCTCCCAGCTTGTTGATCGAAGCATTTTTCCAGAACTCAGCAATCAGGTCTTTTTATGGATGACTGGATTAGCAGGAAGGGCTTGAGAAATTATGTAGTTGTTCAAACCCACCATCATGGATTTGAATTCTTGATGAGCAGCAGGTGGATCCATGAGATATCCTGCAATGTTGTGAGAGTCTACAAATTTTAGTTGCTCTGCCATTTATCTGCACCAAACTAGCCAAGTGAGAATTAATTTAAAATTAATTAAATTGAGCTTTAGATTTGATTTCAATTAAGGTCAAAGTTTTAGTCGTTTTCGGTTAAAAAAATCGATTTCGGTCAAAAAGATCGATTTCGGTCAAAACTGCTCGATTTTGGTCAAAACACTTGTGGACCAAAATCTTTCGGTCAAAGCTGGTTATTTCGGCCGAGAACCCAGTTTTCGGTCAAGTCTTCATTTGATTTCGATCGGATCCCGATTGAACCGAAAACCTGAAAACCTATCGGAACCTATTCCAAATTAGTTTCTTTGAAAACCTTGAGAAATTCACTCGAAAACTTAGAAATCCATGGAATCGAGTATACAAAAGACAACTTTAAACAAAATTGCAATGATAGAAAACCAAAACAACACCTGATTCATTGAACGATTTTGCAACAAAACAACGACTGAGTAGGTTTTGTAGAAAAACTCGAAGAGAGAAAAGAGAAGAATGACGACGATGATGATGATGATGGTTGTTTGGCATTTTTCGGTGAAAAACCTAACCAACCGAAAACGATGAATATATATGATCAAGAAAATCCCAGGCGGCCCACTTAACAATTTCGGTCCATGAAAAATAACCCAAATTTTAATAAAAATGATTTCTTTCGATTTTTACATTTCAAAAACCAAAACAAAAATAAAAAAAATAACTTTTAATATATATAACACACCTTTTTTCAATTATAATTAATTTTTTTTATATTATATTATTTAATTAATTTTTTTATATTGTATTATTTCCCCCCCCCCCCCCCCCTAAATTTGTGCATAACAATGAAAATATGTACAAATTTAAATAAAAACAAAAATGTAATCCAGAACAAAAACCTTTTAGCATCAAACGTTATGGAGCAAATTAATAAGGTTTATCAGCACACACATTCATGAAAAGCTCTCTGGTCAATCATTGATATTGTGATCCACTTAAACACAAAGGATTTTTTTTTCAGGACAAATTATGAGTTACAATTTATAGCTACTATATTCCTAGATAGACCATTTTGTCTGACGACGACCATGAATATTGTTGTCCACTTAAATTTAACCAGTAAAATCTACCTTTTAGCCTTTAGTTAGGGGTGCAATTTATGTTAGTACACTGGAACATGTTCCCCACTTCATGGCATACCCCAGTAATCAAGGAAATTTTCTTTGGAATCCTTTACTTCAGGTGAGTAGATAATCATTGTGGAATGCATATGTTGTGTCCCAGGTCAGATCTGCCGATCATGCAGAGGGGACAACATATGACTAGCATAAAGAGTAGAATATTTGAGATTTGTAGAAGACAATATCTGATTTTAAAGCAATGAACATCATCTGAGTGCATATGTTGTGTCCCAGGTCGGATCTTCCGATCACAGAGAGGGGACAACATATGGCTGACTAAAAAAGAAAGAATAATGATTTTAAACAGATCCAATTTATCATAACCCCTTAGTCACCCCTTGTTAATAACAGAATTAAGGACACAAGTCCATATGCTAATGACGTGTTAAGCCACAGATCTAGATGATAGTTAGCTTCAATTTAAGTCATAGGCCTCCTCGTCTATTTTACAGTTAAATCTATCCAAGGGTCGTATTGTCAGTCCAAATGAAGTTTTTTAAGTTCAAATAAGTCCACATTGTCTAGTCCATGAATCTTAGTCCTTTATGCCTTCCAACACATTGAAAACAGAGTTTAGACAATTTAGCTTTAGTGCTTTACACGTATTTCGTTTGCCCTTTATCACTAACTCATATCACTTCCCAAAAGAGTGACACAAATTTCCTTTTCTAAAAGTAAAACAAAGTGAAAGAAAATAAGAAATACAAAATAAAACGAAAAAGAAATTTCAGTCTTAGAAACGTATCATCTTAAGAAATCCCTCAAGCATGAGTTTGATTTTAGAAAAATAGGTTTTTGGACGATCGAAAATCAACATTATTATCACATAGAAGAGAAGAGTCAGAAAATTCAAACTGTAATTCAACAATTGAAGAAATCCCCATTTATGATCTTTCCTTTTCCTTTTCCCACAAAGGACACATGCTCTCCATTTAAAATTCTGAATGTCATGTAGGAGTGAGATGTCCTCTGTCGTATGCCTGGAACAACCACTATCAACATACCGAAGTCTGATGATATTCCTCCATAGTTGCTCCAGCACAGAGTGCGGGATTAATTTGTTTTGGGCACCCAGTCCATTTTGAAACTGGGTTGCCCTTTTCCATCTACGCATGACTCGCATTCCAAGTCATATCCTGTTTACCAAATACATAAAATGAAGAGATGTTAGAATTTTTTGGTGATTTTGGAGTGGAAAATTTTGGTACCCATCTGTAGTCTGGTTTAACCATATTCTTGTTTACTCGGATGGATGCTTCAGCACTCGCTTTGGAGCTTGAGACCGATCGCTGAGATGACTTCGAACTTACCGATCATGGTCCCAAATCAAATCTCTTGTCAAACATGACCTTTTTGTTCTTGAGAGTCTGATTTTTGGTCTTTCTAGCATTGCAATCACCATTTCTTGAACGTGACCTCGAAGGATTTCTCGTGGAAGATCACCCCCTTGGCACGTTCTGCCGCCCTTGTTTATAGTAGGGAACACATGAGCGATGTCGGCAATTTATAGCAATGTGACCGGGAGTCCCACAATTAAAACAAGTTTGTCTTTTCAAATAAATAATATTGTGACTTGGTCCTTGTCCAAGGGAAGTTTTTTTCGAAGAACCTCCACAAGCACAAGCACAAGCACATGCACATTTTTTAGATTGTTTAACAAATTTTCGTGGCTTGAAAGTTTCAACATTGGGAGTATTATCATCACAAGTTTTTGAAGCATTTTCAGCAGAACTAGAATTATTTTTGTTCTGCTCAAACCCATCTTGCACTGTTACTTTATCTGCACATGAAGTAGAAACGTTAGTATTATTCACATTAATACTCTCAGTTGGGTCGGACTGTTTAGTCTTAACTGAAACAGTGACAGTAGGTTGACCATGTTGAACAGATTATTATGTCTTTGTGGTTTCAGAAGCTGGAGTATAGTTATCTTTGAAGGGAGGTGGTACATTGTGATACCCTAGACCCTCACCTTGTTTGTCTTTCCACTTTAATTGTTTTTCTATCATTGACTCAACAATCTCACTTGACACATCGAATTTCTTAAAATTAAATTCAGCATCCTTAAAGTTAGCCTTTAATGCATCAAGTTTGGTAGTTAAATTTTCAATTTTCTCTTTGGCAAAACGATAGTGAACACATTTGGTGTTGTATTCTTCTTTAATCATGATTAAGATTTTAGTTTGTGCTTCTAGTTTTTTTAGTTTTTTTCTTTAAGCGTTTTATTTACCTTTTTAATTTCATATATTTCATTCTGAAGGTCAAAAACCTCTCTAACCAATAATTCATTTTGTTCACGGTATTTATTTATTTTACCTTCATAAGACTTAGAGCATGAGGCTTCACTAACATCCTTGGTACTGTTGTAAGAACACATTATTTATCAACAAAAATAAATATGATTGTGTGAATTGATTTTTAACCGAAAACCAAAAAGAATGCCCTTTGACCGAAAACCTTGAAAGTCAACTGTTTGACCGAAAAAAGTTGACCAAGAACTATATGTCTTGGACGAGAACTCTTCGAAGCCGAGAACTCTATATCTTGTTACTGAGAGCGTTTACCAGCCGCCGAAAATGTTGAAACCTAGCCGAAATCGAGGTTTTGATCGAATTTCCTTATCCAATGAATCTCAAATTTGGTAAATTGCCAAGAAAAAGATTTCCAATGCAATATATTCCAAAATTAGTGAAGAACACTAAGAAAATGACGAATACGAAGAACAACAAATTTCTTTTTCCCAACACAACCCAAAAACACCACAAATGAATTAATGTTTCAAAAGCAATTGATAACAAAAATAGCCTTAAGTCGTTTTTAAGGCTCTAATACCACTTCTAAGTCCCTGAACTCGGATATATCAAGGTACCAATGCAATAGTTTAATTAATGCGGAATCTTAATCAAGAAATGATACGAAACAAACAATGAAATATATCAAGAACACGTTTCAAAATGAATGCACACAATTCTATTGATAAATTGTCAAGTACATTCAGCCTAAAATGACTATACACAGTCCATATTTATACTAAAACTGATAACCTAAATCCCATATATAAAAGACCCACCGAAAACACACTAAGCCCACTGAGAACCATATAATACATTACAAACAAAGCATAAACCACAAATATAGCCCAACAACTGTCCAAAGAGGGAAGAAGCTACAAATCCAAACACACCACCAAAGCCAAAGGCAAGAGCATTCCAAATGATCCTTAATGAAGTTAGCAAGGATGAAAGGGATTATGAGTAAGGATCTATAAAGTAGCCATATAAGTAGTATCATGTGGTGTAACCTAATATAAAAGACATAGTATATGGTGAACTTGAATATTTATGTAATCGTTTCTAGAAATAATATAAACCTTAGTTATGTTATCTGATGTGTTAAGTTGCTATATGATTTTTCTTGTGTGGTGACTTGGAGAACTGTGAGACAATACTTTGCACAAGTATGAGTATATGTGAAAGGTAGTAGAGGCCTATACGACCAAAAGCACATGACTCACACTTGGATCAGGGAAAGTCACAAGGTTACCAAGGCGCTAGTAATTGATTATGTTTTGTTCATGTCTATCATTACCATCGTTTCAGTAATGACTACGAAGATGATTGTTATTCCGGCCCTAGTGGTCATATCAAATCGAGTCCGGATAAGATAAGTATGTTACATGGTTCAGAGAACCAAGTTTGATGTAGCATCTGACTTAATCCAGAAGATTGAAGTGAAAGATAATCGAAGCGATCAATATAAGCATCGCAGTCGCAGTTAAAGTAAGAAGCTTGTAACTAGATGTTTTACATGGTAGAATGTGATTATACCATATTAGAACATGAAGGAAGGTATCTTCCATTCTGGAACCTGACTCAAAAAGACATGAGTTTAAGCGTTGGTCATTAGAATATGTCCCATCGGTCTGTTACAGTAATCAAAGTAAAGAATTTATCTTAAGTTAAGTCTGTTTACGAAGGAGCAGGAGTCTCTAATAAAGATTAGGTTTCTAACTTGAAGGTTACAATTGAAAGTCCAACATAGTATGAAGAGCGAGTACAAGATTGAGCACCATCAGCAGTCAAGAAGTACAAGAGTTAGATACTAGTTTGAAAGGATATAAGAGTTACGGTTATTACCTAGGATGAGAAGATAACATATGGAGTCATTATACAAGTCATGTTTTGTTGATGATTCTAGGACGTAATCATCCCAAGGGGGAGATAATTGTAATGCTTGCAGATTCGGGCTAGTCAATGTAGAGAGAATGAGTGTTAAAAATGACTTTTTGATAGAAGACTATTTAAAATAAATAATCTAAACCAAATTATAGTATATGTCACATTGATTTTGTACATATAAAGAACGCTGAAATCTGACTTATAACGAAGAAGTTATGACCCGTCGAAGTTTTAAGACTAAACCGGCACGGCACCGCTTATCGTAAAAAGTGAATTTTTGATAAGTTACTTTTTAGCCTTAGAAATCTAAACAAAAATTGTAGTATATGCTAAACCGAGAATGTACATAAAAAGAACATCCAAATCTGACTTCGTTTGAGGAAGTTATGATTTTACTAAGATTTAGCATAGCAGTACACAGCTCGGAAATTGAATTTAGAATGATCAATTTTTAGCCAACAAAAAACTAAATAATAATTGAATAACTCATTAGTAAGAGCACAACGATATAAAGACAGTGGAAAACTAACGTCGAATGACAAAGTTATGAATTTTTAACGGACTTTAACTGTCTAAGTCTGTTAAAAATAACTTTGAAAATAAATTCAAAATTAGCCAACAGAGTCTAAACAAAATTTGTAGATGCTGTCAATACCTACGCGTGGATATAAAGAACATCAAAAACGGAGCTCGTATGCGAAAGATACAGATTTTAGAAGATAATTAGTTTTTCTATTATGTTCTGGAGGTGACACATGGCACCATCTCAGCCATACCTTCTTCCCCACAGTTCCGCACGAGATCTTGACACGTGGCACAGGAACACGCCGTCTAAAGCTCAGAACACGCCATGTTGCACCAATTCACAACCCATAAATAGAGGCGCAAATCATCCCATTTCTTCACACCTTTTCGCAACTTCTCTCCCAAATACCCCCAAACCCTCAAGGCTTTTCCCTAGCCCCTCCTAGGTGTTAGTGGCGAGTTCCGGAGCACCAAAAGGCCCCGAGAGGAAGAGCTTCCGGCTCAAAAGTTCTGCCCGCGAAGAGCTCGGTTCTTCGCTAAACCCCCTTGTAAGTGAGTTATGCTTACCCTACTTCAAGTATAACTTATGTTTAAGTTCATTATCGTTATTATGAACCTATAAAAAGATTTATCAATGATTCCAAGTCATTATACTAATTGATCTACTTACGGTGATGATGTCTAGGCTGTGATTTTGTGAGGTATTTAAAGTGGGATCTCCAAACAGTATACTTTGTATACCAAACAGACCCTACCTCCGATATGATCCTACCTGGTTGTTCCTTACTTGATAAATCATGAAGTAGGCTTTGAGTTAATGATGAATCTAGACTAATAATTAGTTGAAATAAATATTAGACTTAAACTTAGCAATAATAATGCTAGGTTTTGTAAGATCGTTGTATAGGATCTATACGTGGGAATTGACGGGATAGGATAAATTGTTTTAGAGATATGATATATATATATATATATATATATATATATATATATATATATATATATATATATATATATATGTTAATGATAATAGTTGGAATTGCAGGTTTGAGATATACAGTATTATCACATTGTGGAATTGAAATCCCTATGTACTCACCAGGTTTCCCAACCTGACCCACTCAGTTTATTGTATGACATGTAGCTATACGAAAGATGCATTCTGCTGCAAGATTCAAGGAGTATTAAGTCACTAGTTTAATTACTATAAGGCTTGTAATATTTTGTATGCTTATGTTTTTGTATTGACAATGGCATCCCAATGTTTTAATATAAATAAAATACACTTCTTCGGATATGCTTTGATAATACCATTATCATGTTTTCTGGGAACAAATTCCGCAATACTACTTTTCAAAAAGAATACTTTGATTTTAAGTAAGCATAAACAAATCGGTATTTTCTGACCGTGAAAATGGGGATGTCACACAAAGTCAACTGATTCAACCGAGTTGACTCAGTGAGTACGTTGGGCGTAGTCAACACGTATGTGGGGCGTACTACATGATTAACCAAAGTAGGGGAGCTGACCACATACGCAATGTTCCCTTTGGTAGGCCTAGCGTACGCATCTGCCATCAACTCCATCCATTAAGTGCTTAATCCTTAAGCACTAATATCCAAATTTCAGATTTAGACTCTAAAAGGTGTCCTTAACAATAAATTTTCCAACTTTATGGTCTTGCATGGCTATTAAGACCTTAGCATCAAAAACCCTAGCTTTTTACCCATTAAGACAACCTATATCATGCATGGAAAGAAACTAATGCCCAAGATCACATTTTTATGACTTAACAGACCCTAAAACATTTGAAAGGACAACTCATATGTTTTGTTGTATTCCATACTCACAAGGATCAAGATTGGGACAAAAAGGTGTCAACTTTAAGCTTCAAAATGCACTCACACTTTAGAGTTTTAAAATCAGGAAGGAGGTTCGAGTTAAAAGAGCGCATGAGGCCATAAAGATGTTTAAATAACATCCAAACCCTAAAATTTAGGGATTGCGCCCTAGCTACATACGCCCAGCATACGAATCATACGCCCATCGTACAAATTGTACGCCCAGTGTACGCAAGTCATGCCCAAAAATTACGAAATTGCCCCTAGGGACCAACTTTTCAAAACAACCACCAACCAATGGTTAAAAGGAAAATACCTGGATTCCGGTGCAAAAAAAGAACGAAATGGACCAACCATACGTAATGTAGATACAATCATAAGTATGGTTTTATTAATTTACTCTAAAAGAGAAAGGAATATGTATATACAATTGTTGGTACTTAATTAAGTTAGAACGATAAGAAAATTCTAAACGAGTAATATTTATTACGTGCAACGGTTTAAAGAAAAAAAAAATCACCACGTACAAGTTTTGATGTGTCAACATGTTATCATCTTGGTAAAGAGATAAATCAATGAAATCAAAGTATCTTTTGGTCGTGTATGGACTGCCGTGTGACAGAGGGCAGCCAAACACGTGGGTTTGCTTAAAAAACAACTAAACATATCATTTTGTATATATTCCTATGCATATGTGTTCACACAGCACAATACCAATTAATCCATATAAGTAAAATAAACAAAATACATACGGGGAAAGTTTAAAAGAAAATCGTTATTAATGGTTATCTAATAAATCAAACATTTTCAAGTTATAAAACTTATCATTTATCGAAAAAAAATATATCTAAATTCATAACTTCATAATTCTTATATATTTTTCGGATTCACTATATGAATTCAGATTCACATTGTGAATTTGACGATTTTTTTTATATTATTAAAAAATGGATAAAAATTTACGAATTTGTATTTTTTTTTTTTGATAAAAAATAAATTTTAAAATTTGAAGAAAAAAAATATTTCTTGATTGTATGATTAATAATGGTTCTCTATTGAACCTTATTATTATTATTATTATTATTATTATTATTATTATTATTATTATTATTATTATTATTATTATTATATATATATATATATATATATATATATATATATATATATATTTCTTCCTTAATGAAATTTATTTGATTTTCTTTGAAAACGAGTTCCTTGTTTAATTCATTTATTTTGCTACTTCAAGGTTTTGTAATAAATTTAAATAAAGTTTTCTTTCCTTGTAAAGTTGTAAGTATTCCATTGGAATTTATTCTTTCCATAGGTTTAATTTGGTGTAAAAATGGATTTCCTAGGATTAAGTCTTGTGATAGTCCTTTCATCACAATAAAATCATTTTTTAGACATATCCCATTATTAAAAGCATTTTTTAATTTACAGTATAATATCATCTTTGTTCCATTAGCTGCGGTGATATTGTTTTTATACCTAAGTTTATCAAAATATTTAGTTGAAACTAATCCTTCTTTTATACAATTCATATCAGCGCCACTATCTACTAATGCAATTACTTCTAAACTATATTCCTCATTTATAACTAAATTAATCTTAATATACCATTTTTGATAGTTTATTTCTTGAAGAAGGAAGTTATCGAGTTCGGTTTCGTTTTCTATTTCTTTTTCTAAAATTCTATCTTTAGAAGTTCCTATGCTAATAATTTCTTTTCCCTTTTCCATCTTACTAAGTCTGGTTTTGATTCCTGCCACTTCTTCTTTTAATATATTTATTTCGTATTTTAAATCATTAATACTTGGCTCCTTGGTAGCTTGAATATGAAATCTATTTAACACTTCATCTAAAGAGTATGAAAATCGTTCTATTTTTTCATTTTTATTTTCTTCTGATTTTTCATATTCAATAAGTCTTTTTAGAGCATTTTGTTTTTTCTGAGGTTCTTCTATTTGCTCAATTAGATCTAGAATGAATTTTTGCTCATTAGTTATTACATTTATGCTCAAACCATTCATATCTAGAATGGATTTGTAATAATCAATCTTATTACTACATTCTACACACTCAGAACTATTATCAGTGTTACTATCTGAACTTTCTGAGATGGTATCAAGACTCTCACTATCTGGGTAATCTGTCGAGGATTCATCGTCACTGTTTTCTATTAACTCACATACTTTTCTTTTGATATCTTCATCAATTTGTAGTTCTTGAATCTTTTTCTTATAATCATTCTTTCTTTTAGACCAACAGTTATTTGCGTAGTGGCCTTTTTTACCACAATTGTTACAAACTATATCCTTAAATACTTTTTTAGATTTTCTTCTTTCAAATTTATTAGGTTCTCCTTTAAACCTTTTCCTCTTTTTCCTTTTGTATGTTCTAGTGTTTTCTATGTATATCTTTTTATTTTTTGTGGCGGCTGGTTTTTTTGGTATATCAAAAGCAAATTGATCACAAAATTGACCCAATTCTTTTCTACTTCTAAGTCCTTGTTTCTTAAGTTGGGCTTTAAGATTTAGATCATTACATAATGACAAGCCTTCACTTGTGCATTCTGATATGATATCACCATATGTATATTGATCATAAGGAATTGCTTCTCCATGACGTGATGAAATTCTATTTATAATTCTTTCGGCGAAAAGAGGGGGCAAACCGCTGATAAATTTTTCTTTCCAGAATGAATTATTAGCATCATTTCGAAGCATGATTTTTGCTAAGAAAACATCTTTATAACATCTAAAATGGGTTAGTGTGGGGCATTTTAGGTTCATTATTAATCCTTTATTTCTTTCTTGATGATTTTGTGGTGTTCTTATAAAATGTTTTACTATTGCATTTATTAGACAATAACAACATCATCTTCTTGTACCTAGATTGAATGTGTGTCTTCTTGTTTTATAACTATTTTTTTTAGCGTACAATATTTCATTCTGTTGAGAGGTGGTAAGGATATTTTCCCACCATCCTTTTAGACTTCCTATAAAACCTGATGCTATCATCTTTGCACAAGTTTCATCTTTATTACCTATTAATTCTGAAGCAGTAGCATATAATAGCATTTTATTCATATAATTTAAGACTTGGTATTCTGTCATTCCTTCTATATTCCATTCATATATTTCTTTGGGATTATAGCTTACTTGAGTTGTTAAAGCTTCTTCTTCATAAGTTAAGTCTAATGGGCTAGGCCTTGGATAATAGTATCTTCCTTCAGTTAACTGTATTTGAGGTCTTGTGTTTTGTATTTTGTTAATTTGTGTATTAGACATAAACTGTTCTTCTAATTTTTCTATATCTGATTCATCACAATCACTATAGTTTTCATTTACTACTTGTAATTTTCCTATTTCCATATTTTTAAACTTTTCAGTAAGTATATCTAAAAAGTTTTCACTATTCTTTTTCCTATATTCTCCAGGTTTAAACTGAATTGTTGGTTTAATTATTGGTACATAAGTGGTTGGATTTTTGTATTCTACATTTTCTGGAGTAGTTTGATCATCTAGTTTTTGTTCTATTCTTTCTAGGTGCTTCCCTAGAGTTTAAATACTTAGATTAGTATGATTATTTTACTTAAAGATTTTATTTATATCATTAGAATAAATTTCTCTTTTTTCATCTAAGGTTTTAGCAAAGGGGGATGCCTCAAAACCTTCTAATTTGATTGGTTGTGGGGGTGGATGCACATATCTTATTTTTTTTTACCTTCTATGGTTTCCTAAGTTTCTATATAATCTATTATTGGATTTATACTGTGTTTTGTTTTGTGTTTTATATACCATATAGCAAATGGTATGATCTGTTTTTCTTCTTCAATATATTCATAAAACTGATCTTTTATTTTTAGTATTTCTTCTTTATTAAACTTGTTAAAAAACCAAGTTCTAAAGTTAATATATTTTTCTTGCATGAATTCTTTATGTATCTCTATTTTATTGTACGACATAATTCATATATGTGGTTGTCGGGGATCCTCCCTCCGATTTTTCTTCTTTTAGGCCTCTGAATTGTATATTATCATCTATAATGTTTTCTTCCTTATTTCTTTTGTAAGGTATATTATTACATGATGAAGACCTTTGTAAAAATGAAACCGATTTTTTGTCATATTCAGTGACTTTAAACTGAGTTTTTCTACCACTATTTGCAAAGACAATTTCTACATCTCCTTTTGGGGTTTGCAATATTTGATCTAGTTGTCTATTTTCTACAGGTTGTGGCGGAGTTGCTTCTGCTAGAATCCAGTTTTCTGGCAACTGGATATTTTTCCAAGAGATTGCCCTTGGTGTCATCATATTAGATTTATTTGAATCCATCTCTATTAATGTTGTTCTACCTTTTATACTTTGATACCTATTTTTTGGGTTTAATGTATTCATAACTTTGTAATAAACTTTATAACTAATGGCAACATGCTCACTATTTTGTATCATATTATAGCCTTTAGTTTGTATATTTAAGGTTAAAGTTCTTAATATATGAGGATCTGCTAACGAAACAGGGAAATTTGGGAAGCAATTAAAATAAATTGGACCATTGCAAAGACTCGTTTCTACAAGTCCTAGTAGTGAGTCTCCAAAGTCTAAATGCCTACAATCTCTTAAGGCTACCATCAAACAAGCATTTAAACCTTCTCTAGTCAAAGGCTTTAAACTAACTTGAACTATTCATATATGTAAAAATTGATACATATCTTTAAATCTATAGACAGAAGGATTAAATAATTCAATTTGTTCGTATCCCTCACGAATAGGTATTGTTCTTTCTACCAAATTAATTATCTTTTTTGATCTGAAATCCATTATTGATATTTTATATACTTTTCCTATTGGCATGGGTGGCATACTCCATGTACGTATTCTTTTCATTTTCTCATCATTTTCTAATTCTGCATTCATTTTTATTAGCCTATTATTATTATTATTATTGTTATTATTGAATATTTTAAACATTTTAACTAGTATAGTAAAACAACTACAAGAAACAAACAAAAGGGAAATAAGAGAAATACGTGTTAAGATAAACCTTATGAGATGAACTCCAAGTGTATCTTACTCATGAATGGTATGGTATTCTAGGTAGGTTTACTAATGCTCAATGTCTTATTCTCGAGTAGATGATTATCATTGTTTGGAATAACAAACATGCTCGGTCAATGAGAATTTTCAGGCAACAAACGACATTTTCGCCTAAAAAGCCTTACACCAACCACGACTAGAGCATAACCGTAACAAATGATAATCATCCACGAGATGCATGTCATTAAACACCTTACATCAACAGAATCCCAATACCATAGACTTTCAGAGACACTTGGGGTTACTATTCTAACCTACTACACACATGGCTCTGATACCAAAATGTATTAGGATCGAATTTCCCAAAATAGAAAACTTACTAAATAAAAGTGTTTTTTTTTCTTACACTAGTATATATTAATTTTCATAAATGGTTTGTAAAGAAGGTTTACTATTTATTTTGAGTTGCTATTTCCAAAGCCAATTGAAATTACATATTTTAAAGCATGTAATACAAAATGTAAAATAAAAGTTTAACAAAGAAAATAGAAATTTAGTCCCTAGTCATAGTCGATTCTCATATTTATATTTTTCCCATCAAAAATTTTGATCTAACAGTTTTCACCATTTATAATTTTAAAGTTAAATTATATGTATTTGGTCCCTTGTTATTTCCAAAGCCAAATGAAGTTACATATTTTAAAGCATGTAATACAAAACGTAAAATAAAAGTTTTGCGCAAAAAATAGAAATTTAGTCTCTAATCATAGTCGATTATCATATTTATATTTTTTTCCCTCAAGAAATTTTGATCTAACAGTTTTCATCATTTATAATTTTAAAGTTAAATTATTTATATTTTATATGTTGATATTTGGGTCCCTTACTATATTTAAAATTAAATTTTTAATCTTTTACATAAATGTTTTTATAGTTGTCGTTTTTATCAATATTACTTTTTATTTAAACATTATATGCTTTTACGTTGTTTTTATTGAAACTTAATTTTAAGATTTTTGTGGTCCACTTGATATGATATAATAATAATCGTGCTATATGTGAACTCTAGTTATTTGTAAATCACATTTTATATACAAATTGCAAAAGAGTTATCACGTGTTAAAGTTACGTTTTTTGTCCGTTAAATGATTTTTTTTATAGTTTTCATTTTAAGTAATTGCAAAAAAAAAAAAAAAAAAAAAAAAAAAAAAAGAAATTGCCGCAACATGCAAGATGACTTAAATACTAGTATGATCTTACTAATGAAAAAACAATTTATAAAATTCAAAATGATATATGTACTATTTACGTACAGTTTAAATACATGTTATATATTATATATATATTAAAGGGTGTCGAACATAAAATGATAAAATGCAGTCTTCAAGTTTGGGCTCAATCCAATAGTAAAGGACTCTTAACGTTTGTACTGCCATAGTGTTGTTAGATGTTTAGGTTATTGTAAATATAAGCCCATTGTATGTATGCCCCATTATTCTTGACATTTCTTGTAGACTTGTAGTTAATTTTGCTCTATAAAAGAAAATGAGTTAATTACACAATGAGTCTATATCTTAAGTTTTTATTCGATTAAACCGTAACTTTATTTTTATTTTTATAAAAGATTTTTTTTTTTATTTGTTAAAAAGATCTTTTGAAAAAACTCTCGTATTTAGCAAAAAATATAAAAAAGGAAAGACGTCTCAAAAATTCTTTGTTTTTTATGTTTGTTACTTTTTATATTGTACTTATAGTTTTCAAACATTAAAATCTAAGACATTTTTTTTTTCAAAACAATGAGAAAAGTTGTGTATGATTCTTATTAGCAAAATAAATATCAAAATCTATTTTACTGGATGTTTGAATTTTTGCAATATGTGAGCTTTTTGAAAACAAGAGGTTATAGTATGTTCGAAAATATATATATATATATATATATATATATATATATATATATATATATATATATATATATATATAAATAAATAAAAGAAGAAGATTACTGTTAAACTGGTTGAAATCGCCAAATCAAAGAAAAAAAAATATAAAAGTATTTTGTAGAATATAAGAAAATAAAGTGAACTTTTCAGTTTATATTAACCAACTACAACACTACATATTTACATTCGTCTCTAAAAAATCATATTAAGATATGTATAATGATTTATCAAAAATATATTAATGGGTAGAGCTCTCTAGAATTTATGGCCGAAATAAAAAATCATCATCGAAGAAGAGATGAGCTAGGTTGTTCCTCGCTGTTCACATTTACCACACCAAAGCACAGGGCAACGCACAAGGATTTAAATTCAAAAGATGAGACTTAAGCCTTAGTATGTCTAATATTCATGTTCGCAACATTTTTGTTAGGTCAGAGGGTGTACCATGGTGAAGGTGAGTGGTGGTCGGGACCGTATATATGAATACCACACCATGGGTGTAGTTTTGGATGCGGTGATGGAAGGGGGGAAGACACATTGCCTCTCTCTCTCTCTCTATCTCTCTATCTATCTATCTATCTATCTGTGTGTGTGTGTGTTAGAAAGTAAAGTAGATAACAAGCAAAACCAAAAGCACAAAAGACACAGTATTTACGTGGTTCAGTCAAGGAGACCTACGTCCACATGAAGGAAGGAAGTATTCTTCATTTCAGAGCTCACAACACAGAGTTTACAAGTACAATTACATAGAGATTTGCCTATCACTCTAGAATTCAAGATACAAAATGACCTAGCATGCATCCCTATTTATACTTGAGGGATCAGACCTAAAACCCTAATGGGTCAAGCCTATTGGCCCATAGGCCCATGAAGGGTGTTAACGAATCACAATCCGCCATGCAGCATCTTCTGGAACATTCTTGAGCATTATCATCTTCTAGGCATACTTGGATCAACATGGCACAACAAAGGAATCAATATGGCGCATCATGTACCAAGATGGTCCATGATGGCGCAATAGCTTCTTCATGGCGCAACAGCAACCCTAGTTGTTGCAACAGGGATCTAAATGGCGCAAGAGCATCAAGAAGGGCGCACAACATCAATCTTAGAGCAACAACATCACCATGAGCAACAGGCACATGCATGGCTCAACAAGTTATGCATGGCTCAACAAGAAAACAAGATGGCTCAAGACGAGAACAAGATGGCACAAGAGCATTCCTTTTGACCCATCTATTCATCATGTGGCGCAACAAGGACCCCTTGTTGCTCCATATCCCTTCCAAGTGCTCCAAACCTCTTCAAAGTGCTCTAAACGCCCTTTAACACGATCTGTTCCTTTAGCACTTGATCAGTCCTTTTGTATGATGATCTATTCCTCTCTCAGAAGATTCATTCCTTTGTCACATGCTCCATGAACCCCAAGTGCTCCATTGAGGTCCAAGTGCTACAAATGCTTCATAAACATGATCCAAATGCTCTAAATGCTCGAGTCACATTTAACAATCTCCACCTTGACTTGACCATCCTCTGAACTCCACCTCGAAAAAGAACTTCCTCTTCCTTCCTGCTATTCATCCCCAAAGGGACCTACCTCCTGCGAACATCAACCAAGTCCAAGCAAAGCTTGTACTTCTCCGTGGGCAACGACTTTGTCAAGATATCTACTGGGTTGACCTTGGTATCAATCTTCAGTATTGAAAACTTGTCTCCTTCCAAAATATCCCGAATGAAATTCAGACTGGCATCAATGTGCTTCGTCTTCTCGTGATACACATGATTCTTTGCAAGACTTAAAGCACTTTGACTATCACAATATAAGACAGGTCTCTCCACTTTCAGACCAAGGCTCTGAAGAACCCTTACAACCATATCTCCTCCTTTATTCCTTCCGTCATGGACATATACTCGGATTTCGTTGTAGACAAAGCAATGGTATCTTGTAACGTTGACTTCCAACTGATGACACATCTAAATAAAGTGAATATATAGCATGTCTGTGACCTGCGCTTCAAGAAGTCACCACCATAACCAGAGTCAGCATATGTAACACTAATTCAATCGCCATTTTATACGCAATTTCCTTATACCCCCTTATAGATCGGCTTCGTGAATGAGACGTACTAACGGTTCGACTGACTTGTCTTATATATATAGTAATATTAGACCTTTAATGTTACATATAATATAAGGGTGTATTCTTAAAACTTTTTCAAAAACACTATGTTTTATTTAAAATTTTCAAAATGAATATTCAATTAATTAAATTAAAATAATACCAATCATGAATTTAAGATAATGATATCAATATTTAGTTTTATCCAATTAAAAAAATATTAAGGTAATTATCCCGATCAATTCGTGAGATAATTAATAAAACTAAATTTTTAGGATCTGACAGCTCAACACGCCGTGGTGAGCAATCACCACACCATGTTGGGTCGATATCATAGGTCAACACACTGTGTTGGAAGAACACCATGGCGTGTTTGATGAACAGAATGACGATTTTGTTTTCTCCTCCTTGTCCAAGTTCACATTAATATCAATTTAATAGAAAAGTAAACCTACGCTCTGATACCACTGATGGGTTTTGAGAATAACAAACAATCCTATGTGTGTATGCAACCCTAAAGTGATCTATGTTTTCTCTAATATGATCAACAATGTAGAAACCCTAGAATACTAGTATATAATAAAAAAATACACAATTAAGGTTATAAAACATACATTTGATTATTATATAGCAATAACAATCCAAATACGTAGTGTTGTTAAGACATTGAGAATAAGCATCATAATTGTCACGTCTGTAATGACTCACACCCAACACTAGCAATAGAAGAATGATTGAGAATGAGGAGGGAGGTTGCAAATTTTTTTTTGGATATCTCTTGGAACAAGTAGCTGAAAATCATAGGATATCAGCTCTATTTATAGTGCAGTCAGGAAACCCTATATAAGCCTAAATCCAAGATTATCTTAAACCGGGTAATTATCCACTTTCCTAAACATCCATTAGAGACTATTCTAGAAACTCTAAGGCACTAGAAAAATCGTCCATAGCCTATGGAGGGTTCTGGATTGCCTTTTGCTCAACTATTGAATAATGACAATTCAATCCCTGTATTTTTTATTAATTATTTTAATCCCAAAATTAATTCTAATTAACTTATGATTAAATATTAATTAAATATTACTATTTCTAATTAATATATTATTCTCATAATATATTAACAAATTATTTATTTCAATTTATTAATCAAATAATAAATCAACCTCTTTCTCTAAAATCATTATGTCTAGTTGATAGTCTTGAGGACAACCCAAAAGGACTGTGTTACTATCAATTCAAGTATATATCAATTATAGTTATGGGCTTAGACACCTAATCTAATATATTTATCATAAAGGTGGAAGCTTTATAGGCATGTATGCCCAAAACATGTCTAAGATCCATCTTAGTCAAAATAAGAACCCTAAAGGCCAAAACTTATGTAAATGATAAGATCTTCCATCAAAGACTAGATCCATAACATATAATACTCTTGGGACTCATGAGAGTCATAAAATTGCCAACTTTATGAGTTCCTTCCCTCCAAACTTTCTCAAACATGAGGAACATTGGATAATATTCAAGATCTAACCACCAATGACATAAAGAAAATAACTTGGACACTTACAAAGGTCCAGACATAATATGAGGTGATGATAATGTCGATTCCTTGCAAGCTCCACCAAAAGATCACATTCTTCTTCTTCTTCTTTTTCTCTTATTCTTCAAGCCAAAAAAGTTCCAAAAAGCTCAATAGTCAAATAAGGGATGGAGGCTAGGGTCTTCTGAGGTGAAAAAGGGCTTGGAGGATGATAATGAACCCTAAAATGGGTTTAGAGGGGTTTAAATATGAAGGGAACCCTAAAAATGATGGGCTTGGGCCAGAACAGTTGTCACGTCGTGGAAACTCTTGGCCACACCGTTGTGGCTCAATAAAATGTGTTGGCCATTTATTCAACGCCACGTCGTGGGAATCCTTGCTCTACTCCGTGGTATAGAATTTTTCCCAAAACTCCAATTTTAGCCCTAGAGAATAAAAAGCTAAACCATACTGGAACACAGGTGTTACAGTAACACAGAGAAAGTAAATAAACAATCACATGACCATTTCTAGCTATGCAATCTTGAAAGATTTCGCAAGGAGTTGGGTGAAGGTGATGAAGAACTTACTAAACACAAACTAAATTCAAAGTGGAAAAATATTGCGAAATGTGTTTCAAATATGAAAGGGTTGTACAACAACCTAAATAAGCGGTCAAGGTGATGAAGAAATTCTTTAATAGGCTTTGCATTTGTTTCGCGACGAAATGGGAAAGATGTTCAAGTATAATGACTATTAGAAAGTGTTATCTTGTAGTCCAAGATTTAGAGAATTCAAATCCAAATTCCTACTTGGAGGAGAACCAAGAAAAAGAACAAAAACATGCTCAAATACATACACAACTTCTGTTGATACTTGTATCAAGTTAGATTTGAATAACGACGAGCTCGCACTAGAAGAAATTATCTGACAGATAGGTAGGGACAAAGAAAAAGGAAGTGGAAGGGGTCTATTCGAATGCACCGGATTTAAGCAGCGATGCAGAAGAAAGGTGGAAAATGACGGAGACATTTGATCGATACAATTTGAATTTCGCTGAATGTTTGGTATCTGACAAAGAAAATATGCCAGCAAGAAAAGGAGTGCGGGAAAAGAAAAGAAATGCAAGATGCGTAATTCTTGATGTTAAATATCGACAATCTTTCGGGATAGACCCTCGAGCTAGTTTTGAGGATGAAGGAGAAAATCACGAAAACATATTGCATTGAGATTGTTTCATGTTGTTTTTTTAAATCTTGGTTGTTTTTTTATTCTGTAATTTTTAGTTATGTTTTTCTAGGTTTTATTATGTAAATTTTATATTTAAGTAATGAAATATTTCTATTTTTATTAATTTTTATGTTTATTAATAATTTTTAATTAACTCTATTTATTGTTTTTTTAAGTGAAAGGTGATCAATTTCAGGTTTTTGAAGAGTGAAAGATAGAGTGATTGGAAACTTGATTTGGTATAGAAAAAGTGAAATGCGACTACACCTTTTGGTCTTAGAAAGTAACAAAATTTCATAAATAATGCCTATGGTTTCCCATATTTTGCATAAGTTATCCCTAAATGTTTTTCTTGGTGATGATCCTTGTGGCTTGTTTGTCAAGCTGTCTAAAATATCTTTTGCTTGTTTCTTTTAATATTGTTACAAATCTAATTTAATTCTTGAAGAATTAAGAAAACAAGGTCCCATCATGACCTTCATATCCCATCGACATCTTCTTTTGCTCTTATATCTCACAAGCATAAACCTAAAAAAACAATCCCTTCCTACACTCCCTCCATAGTCCCATCCTCTTATTTACTATTGTCAATGTTATCTCATCCACCCACCTTTCGTATAGAGATTGGTAAATGAAGTTGATTTCGACAATATAATGACCAGCAAAGAGGTCGATTTCTATAATCCTATTTTCATCTTCCCACATTCCATACGGAGATCAGTAATGAAGTCAATTTCAATGAAACAATGACCGATAACGAGGTCGATTCCTAAGATATAGACAACGGAGATTAAGTTGATTTCATAATTGATATAAAGATCAATGTTGATACATATAGACAAAACGTCACATATATCACATTCATCAGAGTTGTCTTGAATAACAATAGCACTACCATTGTTGCTTTGTTCATCCTTACTGTTTACATTCCTTCGTTATGGACCTTTGTCAGAATTATCTTGAACCACAACAACACTGCCACTGTTAATGGGCTATAGGAGAAACCATGTTCTTTACATTGATAACATTTAACTTTACTAGAAGCTTTAGGCTTGGAACATGAATTTCCCCTATTTCCAACATCTTTTTCTTATGTTTTTCCTCTGCCAAGAAACATAATTTAACTAGAACCCTCTTCATTATGAGAAATCCTACATTTTAGTTCCTTGGACAACACGGCATCCTTCATTTTATTGATAGTACTCAATGTTCTACCATACAACATGGTGTCAATGAAAGTCTCGTATAAATTCGGTAAAGAACAAAGCAAAATGAGAGTCTAGTCCACATCATCAATCTTAACTTCAATACCTTGTAAAGATAAGATAATACGATTAAAAATATCAAGATGATCTTTTACCTTAGTAGTTTTAGACATCTGATTGGTGTACGCACAATTTTTTTGATACATCTGATTATATGAGAGATTTATTCTGATTTTTTTCATAGGGCTTCTGCTATAGACCATAAATAGTCGTTTGATTCACAGCCACTCATAACACTTCACCAGTCAAACATAACAGAATCATGATATGCGATTTTGCTTGAATATATTTTTTCATAACCATTGTCATCTTCTTCGACATTTTTGCCTCTCCTTCTAATGCCACCGCATAACCTTGTTGAACTAGAAGAGCCTTCATCTTCACCTTCTATAATGTGAAATCATACAATCCATTAAATTTCTCTAAATCAAACTTGTAAGACAATACTCCTTCAACAACAAATCCAACCACTTGAACAAATGCAATTCTGATACCATGTGTTACGCAAGAAAGCAAAAGAAAATGATAAAACGACACAATAATCATTTAATGTGTTCGGTCTATAAGACTTATATCCATAGGTAGGAACCGAATAAGTCTTCTATTACTTGAATTTTTCGAAGGTGATTACATTAAAATCCATAACAATAAATACTTATAAACATACACCCTATCAAGTACAAGGTCGAGCGAATATAACTATAAACCCTATAAACAATTTTATGCCTAATGAACTTTACCCTACACCAAACACTTATCACTTCGAATCATATTCAAGTTTTCTTCACTTTATTCCGAATCAGACTATTCATTCAACTCACCAAAATTCCAAGTTATATATTAACAACCATTTTGTACATAGTGATAGCATTCTCAAGAGACTAGTTCTCCATGTTTCCGCTCCTATCTCAAAACATATGAATAATTTCTAAAATAAGAGAATTCCTCAAAATTAGATCAATTTTACAAAAAAAAATGTAGACCATTCTGAAAATAATTCTACAAAGCAAAAAATGATGCTTGACAAATTCATCTAAAATACGTTTTATTTTTTATATTTGTTCAAAAATGATCATTTGGTGTTTGTATTCCTAAAGTTTTGGCATAGTTATTGGGAATAACAATATTTTGGACTCGTTTATTATACTTATTCATGAAAATGACACTGTAGCACGATCAACTATTGTCATTTACCTGATTTTGTCACTAAAGTATTTTTTGTGCAATAGGTCATTAAACTTACAACTTACATGTCTATTAATTTTTTTTCATTAGTTTTAACAGATCCTCCATTAGAGAGTTATTCTAAATTACACAAATTGTTCCTATGTTTTCAATTTCTTTCATGGTTGGTCCCTCGCTAGCACCTTTCATCACCGACACCACCACCGTTCACTTCTGAGAGTTAACACCATCAAAAACCCATTTTAAACATCATGGGTTCCGTCGAGAAATATCTCGCCCACATATAAAAGATCTCATTTTACCCCTCTGATATGACATGATGTAGTGTTACTGTTAAACAATAGTCCTCATATTAACAAGTGTATTACCCTTGATCATGTACGATTCACCTCATCCTTAATACCATGGTCTATAATACGCACACTTATTCACCTGTATCGAAGTTCATCTATCTCTTTCTCTCTTGGTTAACATCGATAAAATGTCAATGATCTTTTCCAGTTAGTTCTAAAGCTAAACAAGTGATCATCAGAACATCTTTAAGCATGGAATGTACTGATTCATCTACATCTTCACAACAACCACACTTGTCATCAGGGTTCTACTTCCACCCCACCGATGAAGAATTGGTGGTTCACTACCTCAAGAAAAAGACAATTTTTACCCCTCTTTCAGTGGCCATCAATACCGAATTCGATCTCTATAAGTTTGATCCATGGGAGCTCCCTGGTATACACAAACACACACATAACACCAACATCTACTTGTTTGATCATCTAGTTATTTATGGATCTCTGTTTTAGTATGATTAGGGTTTCTAAACTTTCTATTTTGTGTTTTTTTAGCTATGTGTTTATAGCTAAGGCGACTTTTGGTGAATATGAGTGGTATTTCTTCAATTGTAGATACAAAAAAAATATTTGAATGGAGGTTGGCCAAAAAAGATGGTGTATTCGGGGTATTGGTGGAACATCAAAAGTTGGTGTGCAGAAAGCTTTTGTTTTCTATAGAAGTAAACCACCGAAAGGTATTAAGATGAACTGGATAATACATTAGTATCGACTCGCCAATGGTAAATCCATCTGTAAACCACCTGAATGTGATCTTGTAAAAAATAAAAGGATCTTTAAGGGTGATAATAAATCGTCCGTTCGATTTTGGCTGGAAATGAATAGTGATGGTTGTTGGAAGTGAACGGTGTTGGTGCCGGTGAAGAATGGTGTTGGTGAGGGACCAACCATAAAAGAAATTGAAAACATAAAGACCATTCATTTAATTTAGAATAACTGGTTAATAGATCATCTGTTAAAAACTAACAAAATTGACTTATTAGACATGTAAATTGTAAGTTGAATAACCTATTCCATAACAAAAAATACTTTAGTAACCAAATCGGACAAATAACAAAGGTTAATTGTGTTACAGTAACATTTTCCCTACTTATTCGATCAAGAAACTTATATAATGTTTTTAGTTAGGCTTTTTAAGGGTTTAAGAAAAGAAGTTGATGGGTCATTAAGAGTTACATTTTGACGTCATTCACTTATACTTTGTAAAAGTATGAAATTGTCGATTAAAATTTGAAGTGTTGAGACTCTCTCTATCTTTTATGTTGATGTTTTCACAAACGGCTTTAAACTATAGCGTAAGACTCAGAACCGATGAATGATTTTAAAAAGAAAATCAGTTGAGGTGATAATCTTTCATTAGTGTGAACCGATGAATGCTTTTAAAAAGAAAATCAGTTGAGGTGATAATCTTTCATTAGTGTAGTTGGACCGACAAAAATGCAAAATAGATGTGTTATAGATTGTATTGAAACGTTTGGTATTCAGGTATTTCAAAGATGTAAAATATTTCTTTTTCTAGCATCTTTTTACTTTAAAGTTCTTAATTTGATGTTCCAAAAAAAAAATTCTAAAACTTCTTTTTATTGTAAGGGAAAAAGTTCATAACGATATTGAGCAAACACAACCCATTTAATAAATTGAAAACATTTTTTTTTACGGAATAAGATTCTAGATTGATGCTCGAAACACAAAAATAACTTAAATAAGTAATCTCACAAAAATCAATCCTTCAAATTTTGAAGTCTTTCAATTGAGGACTTAAACCCTACGTAGGCAAACCTGAAACTCTTAAGGTCTTCCCTTTCCATCCTCTAATGAATAAGTGCCTCCCACTAGAAAAAGATCTTTTCATCTTATCATGATTAACATCACCACAATTCAAATATATGCTATTTTCATTCAACACTCGTTTTGATGATCCATCTTCGTATCCAAATCTACATTGTTCTGGTTTCAAAACATGTTTTGATGATCCAACACCTTCTCCAAATTGGCATATTTCCAATTCCATTTCATCTTGTTGATTAACGAACAAAATGTCAGCCATTGCTATCCGGGTTTGGTACAAATAACCCATAGATACTGATCTTCTTACTTCCCTTTGACCATCCTCTTCTCTTATCTCAATTACAGCATCTCCTTCTGCTATATCCCTTTGAACCCTCCTTGAGACAATCACCTCAGATTGAGGTGGAGGTGGAGGTGGAGGTGGAGGCGGTGGTGGTGGTGGGAGTGATAGTGGCGGTGGTGGTGGTGGTGGTGGTGGTGGTGGTGGTGGAGGAGGAGATAAAACATATGATATGGTACTATCGAAACAATTTACATTAGCTCGACATAACGGACAATTTGAATGACTTGTAAGCCAAGTATCGATGCAATAAACATGAAAAGCATGGCTGCATTTGGGCAAAAGTCTAAGATTCTCGTCTTCTTGAAATTCTCCTAAACAAACCGAACAATCAGTGCATGAAACCAATCCATCTCCTTTCTTGTATCTGCAAACCTTAATCGAATTGATCATACCATCATCCAAACCCTTGTCGGGATCATGCCAAGGACCAATATTGAAATGGTCTTCAATGTTATAATCATCCTCAACCATTTCCAACTCCAGGGTTTCTTGATTCTGAACGCCTCTCCTTCTCAAAGGTTCAGATGAATCATTGTTTACAATACAAAGTCGGGAGATTATAACATAGTAACTAATCAAAAGGCACACACTCCCAAAAACACCAATTATTACGATCACAAGAGGCGAGAGGTTGGCACCATCTGTATCATTGTCAGAAAACCCTACAGGCGGTGGAGGAGAAGGGAGGACGACATAGTTACACCACTGGGGACAGTATAAGTTGCAAATCTTTTGTGAACAATCTTGATTGTTCATATAAGGCACCCATGTTGTTGGGCTATCAACATCTATAGACCCCATAATTGGCAAACTCGCAACAAGTACGTGTAATCGTGTATGACAAGTAAACTCTAGTGAAATTCCATGCATATGAGGAGTTACAAGAAAATCAATACAGAAGGTGATGGATTATGAACTTTAACTTTCAAAAGCTGGGACTCCTGCAGCTATGTTGAATAACGCACAAGAAATAGATGACATGCATTGAAGAAACATAAGAGAAGTGAACTGACGTACAGAGAAAGAGAGATCTTGAAGTACACTGATCAGATTTCAGAGTCTCGTGATCAGTTTCGCGATTTAAGAAATGAGAGAACATATTGGAGAACTAATGGAAACTCATGAATTGAAGGTCTACTTAGTTGTAAAGTGGATTAAAGCGAAGAATGGAAGAAAGAATGTGCTTTTGATGTGGGGATATATCGAGGTGACTTTTTTAATCTTTTCTTTCCCTTCCAATTAACACTCTTTTCCTCTCTTTTAGTTTCTTTTTCTTGTTGGTCTATATTCTGTACTTTTATTATTTTAATGGAAAAATGGTTTCTTGACTAAAGTTAGTGTTTTCATGAACGAATCAAAGTTAATAAAAAGCATTTGATTACTTTCTCTTGTTCAATAGAATTTAAAAGAAGTCATATCCGATAATATACATATATAAATCTTGCATTGGGCATTTGGAATCTTGTTAGAAATCTTGCATTGGGCAATTGGAATTAATTTTTAAGTAAATATGCTTGAGTGTGAATCGGATTCCATTTTAAAAATGTATGTTCCACGAAACATGTTTTTTATATTTTTAAAGTATAAATCTTGCATTTGAGGGAAATATAATCTTCTGGTGTTTGTAGAATCGGAACACCTCATAGGCTCATACAAGTCGTAAACTTCAAAGGTCAACCTTTAATTGGACGACCCTTTTGGTCGATAAAGAATGGACATTTTGGGTATCATGCATTTATTTATAATTGAAAATGAATTGCAAAGCAATATTAATGGAGTTGAAGTTGAAAAGGGAAAGGGAATAAAGGAGGAAGAGAATATAATTATGAAAGGGTAATGTTTAATATTTGAAAAGATTAGGTTAAGCAAGTAGATCTAAGTAATGATGTTATTGTGTGGTTCGAACATATCATGTGCTAACAAGCATAAATTCTCAAATAGAACATTAAATAAACTTATGAAATCGAAAATAATTTTAATCATATAATGCAAAAGAATAAAAATTTAATGATTATGTGGATATAATTTACAAAAGGAAAAGGAAATTGTTTTGTTGCGGAAGGAAACAGGAAGTCAAAAAGGTTAAAGAAAATGTGATGGAAGTTTGACTTGGTCAATGGAGTCCTATTCTTGGGTCCATCATGTGAATTATGTTTTGAACAATCCAAAATCTCTCGAATCGATTGAAGTCTAACCTTAATCACACGAAACTTATACATAACGATCATAATTATAAAAAGCTCCAAAAACAAAGTCTAATTTAAGTTTTTAGTTACAGGAGACCTATCGGTATGGGCAATGGGGAAACGCGTTATGTCCATGTAAGAGCCTAATAACGGCGTCATAACGAAAGTAACATCGCCTTCTAGCCGTGATTAGGCGTTATGTAATAACATGTTATGGTGAATACGGGAGGTAACACCAATTTTTTGCACATTTTTTTTTTCTAACGGTCATAATTTTGACCGATTAAAAATTGTAATTTATTAAAAAAAACATTTTATTTATACTATAAATACATTCAATTTATATCAATTTTACCTACAAAATATATAACAATTTTACCTACAAAATACATAACCGTTTCAACTACATATTTCTTTCAATAATTCAAAACCAAAATATGGATTGTTTTGATCCGGCTCATCCTTACAACGATGATAACAACGAAGATGATATGCTCGTGAGTATGATGTACAAGTATTATACAGACAAGCTATTACAGCCAGATCCAGCTCCACTACTCACACGACGTGCGACGTTAAATAGAGATCGTAAGGAATGACATAGAAGGTTTCGTTTGAAAAAAAAATGTGTTTGAAATGATAGCCAATGTCATGGAAGCAAGATATCGTTTGTTTCAACTTTTCTTATTTATAAATGTCACTTTTAGATAAAATAAATACAATTTTTACATGTTTAATATATATTTAGGTATCGTTTGTTTCAATTTTTCTAATTTATAAATGTCACTTTTAGATAAAATAAATACAATTTTTACATGTTTAATATATATTTAGGTATCGCATGTTTCAACTTTTCTAATTTATAAATATCACTTTTAGATAAAATAAACACAATTTTTACATGTTTAATATATATATTTAGGTATTGTTTGTTTCAACTTTTCTCATTTATAAATGTCACTTTTAGATAAAATAAATACAATTTTTACATGTTTAATATATATTTAGGTATGAATTTTTCCAATTGAAATATGATTCTAGAGGTAAACGTGGCTTCACAGGATTGCAGAAATGTGTTGCTGCAATTAAACTTATGGCAATGGGGGAGCCGCCCGATTCTGTTGACGATTATATGAAAATGTCTGAGAGGACCGCACGAGAAAGTTTGTATCTATTGACAAGAGGTGTTGTCGAAACCATCAAGGACATATTCTTTCTCCTCGTATCGGAGGGCCATGCGGATGTTGCGGATCCAATCATTGAAGTTGGACCCATCGAAGGTGACCCTCCTACAGATGTTCAAAAGAGAAAAGGAGCTTGAGGGGTTCGAGCTTGAAGCGTTGATTGAGCCAGACATCTGAAAAAGAAAAGGAACAAAGTTTAGATTAGATAAGCAATCCTTAATATCACACCCCAAAAGAAATATTAAGGCTAGGACCCAACATTCTAATTCACAATTCGGAAGAAGAATGTCGTAATCCAATTGTAAATTATATGAAGGTAAGTAAATGACGATTTACCAATTTCCACCATGAAAAACAAAATGAACATTTAGGTTTTAAATGAAATGAAATTCCTAGATTCTTTTGAGATTCATTGAACTTTTCAATGGCATGTTTAATCTCGATTATGCTCTTCAAGTTTGTGACTAGGATATCGAGGATCACAAACAAGGTGTGAATAACCATGCAAATTAGCTTGGTACAGTCGAGTTATTTACCACCTAATCAATGTGTCGGTTAACCACACACGCTCCATTGATCTATGATAATTCCCGAGCTACCCTTCGCCACCCTTCTTAGTCTAAGTTAGTGTGTCGGTTAACCACACACGCTCCATAACGACTTTGAAAATGTGCAAAGTGCAATTTCATGGAATAGTATCATTTTCACATTTTTCCTAAAGTAAATAAGATTGAGAGTTTTATAAAAACATTTAGTTACTTTATAATAATTATTATACTTATTAATGAGGAATTAATGTCATATCATACCTGTTCGGCTTGACCCTCCACTAGTCAAAAGTGTGGTGGGTAAGAATGAATACCTAATGGCGGTCATTTTATAGGCCGCTTCCTTAAACACCTCTTATAGACCATTTTCGTGAATGAGACCAACTAACGGTAAGTCTGACTCATCTTATATATATATATATATATATATATATATATATATATATATATATATATATATATATATATATATATATATATAGGAGGAGTATGATCAAATTAGAACACCTAAAAGGTTAAGAACGCGAGAACATTTCAGGACCCTAAAATTTTCAAAATCTATGGTTGATATTAATTTGGCAATTATTTATTTTTTCAATTAATTTAAACCTTTTCTATGTTTAAAATATACCAAAAGGATATTAAAGTAATTTCATCCTCAAACTTGTTCCTTAAAATCGGCCAACATTATCTCTCTTTACCTGTATTCCAACACTACAGATGTAAAAGAAAAAGAACCCTAATTGTGCCTTTTTCTCGATCCAACATCTTCGTCTTCAAAAAAAATGGCGGACCACCACCATCCACGTCCACAACTGACACCATCATCGTACTAACATACCACTACTAGCACTAACCATCTCTGAACAGGCACTGCCACTCAAGACACAACCGTTCACGTCCGTCGTACCCATCGTCCCCTTTTCTGCCGCCCATATTTATATTCAGAACCATCATCGACGTCCTATTTCATATGTTTTTTTCGAGCAGATGCATCAAGAATTTAAGTTACAGGTTTTCATTGTGAACCCTTCCTCTTTCTCTTTATATGTATGATGTTTAGCTGCTTTAATTGATGATTATAAATCTCCTGATAGATTAGCAGATGCATCAAGATTTTAAATTCCAAGTTTTGATCGATGATTATAGAAAGTAATCTCTATTCATGGTTTTAGAATCAGTCATGCATCGACTCAAAAGGAAAAAGAAAGGATTCGGTAACATTATCCAGCACTTAAAACCCAACAATTTATCCTCATTTTTTCTTACATTTGCTCTGAATATCTTAGGGTACGGTTGTAACCAGAAAAAAGAATCATAAAGGCGAGTGTTGAAAGTAAAACCAGGTAAAAATAGGAAATGTGATGCGCAATAATGAAGGTTGAAGGTTTAATCTCTCATTATTGTCTTCTCTCATAAGTCATATCAATGTGACTTTACCCCAAACCCCAAAATAAAGTATTTATTTATTGTTTTTATGAATTTTGTTTAATGAATACATATTGTATATATTTCAAATAATAGGTATCTTTATTGTTGTTACTTTGAATATTAGTCCATAGTGGAGAATGATTATATTATTGTAGTGGGCTAAAATATTTTATTCATCAATGAATAAGTATGGTTATATATTTGAAATATTTGGACAAGTTTCAACACATTAATCATCTACGAATAGAATTGCATCAACAATTAATAAATTTACTTTTTTTCATTGATGAATATGAATTTGAACATATTAATCATCTTTGCATGAAATTGCATCATTCATTTATAAATTTGGGTTTATTCATTGGTGAATAGTATTGTATGGATATAAATATAATAATATATGAACGAATATTATTCATAAAGTTTTATTCATTTACGGATAGAGGTGTATGAATACATATATGAATATCCTTTTATTCTTGGTCTCAAAAATAATTTTGTGAAAGAGATTTTGTTGATACTATATCCGTCAATGAATATTGCATTGTATAAATATTTTTGTACTTATATATATATATATATATATATATATATATATATATATATATATATATATATATATATATATATATATATATATATATATATATATATATATATATATATATATATTACATTTTTGTTAACCTTGTATTGTATTGAAATGTTATTTTCATTTTGTAGAAATTTAAGATTATAATTGATGATGATAATTGAACATGAATGATGGTCCAATTATTATTTTGATCCATATATATTAGTACCAACAGTCCAATCATCATAGTTGTTATCGTATACATGGGTATTAAAGAAAATTTTAATTATAATCATAGATGAATAGATATAGATTATCTTATATTTTAAAAAAAAAATCCAATCATTATTAAATATTAAAAGGAAAAATCTATAGTCCTTATTCATTTGTAAATATAATTGTGTCTTATAAAAATAGAATATAATTAAACATAAATACATTATCCTTTTATATAATCCCTAAAAAAATGAACTTTTATGAAACGGATAAAATAAATACTCTTATAATCAATGATAATTTATTTTATTGTAATTGGTGAAAAATATCTTTTATCTTTTTATATTCTAATAAATAGATAGAAACATAGGATAGTTTAAATCTTATTAGAATTCGACCAAACAGAATAAAAAGGAAACAATGATCTTACTTTTTGGAATAAATAAGAAATTAAGAAGATATACTAAGCAATTCATCATAAGAGATACGACTTGATTTGCTTTAATGTGATTTCGATGATTATGGAAACTAGATGATAAGATCCTATGATTATAGGCGAAAAATTAATTATCATTTAGCTATTATTAATTATTTAAATTAAGCAATTACTGTTAAACTATTATATATTGATTGGTTCAGAATTGTTTTCGCGTTCTCAATCTTTTTAGTGTTCTCATATATATATATATATATATATATATATATATATATATATATATATATATATATATATATATATATATATATATATATATATATATTATGCTTTTAATATTATAATAGTATAAGGGTTGTATTTTAAACTTTTAAAACACTAGGGATTTAGAATTTAATATTTCAAAATTAAAAATTTTTAATTAAATTTTAAATTTCAAAACTTAAGGGCCAGTTATGAAACTTTTCAAAACTTTCTAGATCAAATTTTAAAATAATTTAAATTAATCATATAATTTTTATCCTTATCAAAATTTGACTTAATCCAATTAATTTGCCAAGATAAATACTAATCAAATTTTACAAATAATTAATTTATCACATAATCTTGTAATTATCTTAAAATTTGACAATTATCTTTAAATTAATCATATAATTTTTATCCCCGTAATTTAATCAGTCTCTTTTGATCACCAAATTAATTCCAAATTAATTTATGATCAATACTAATAATATGATTTCTCAATTAATATATTATTCTTATAATATATTAATAAATCATAATTAACCTGAATTGTCATAATTCATCCTATCAAATTGCTATGGTGAAGGCAACCCAAAATGATCATGCTAATATCGGGTCACGTACATACCAATTATAGTTATGGATTTAAACACCTAATCCAACAATTATTATGATATAAATAAAAAAACAAATTCGAAATATATGAAAGAAAAACATCAAAAAGAAATTAATAAATAAAATAAAAAATAATTGATGTTATTACATGTTATTAGATGTTACTTATTTCCACATTGGGTGTTATAACACAAATTTATGAGTAGAATGCTGACGTGACAACTTTTGAGTGTGGTAATATGTAATAATATGTTGCTCACACCTAATAGTCTTAATCATAACTACTACCGGCTCATGGTAATATACATGTTTGTATATCGTTCTAAAATAAAATAAACATTACTTTGTTTTTATCTTTTGGAGCTAATAACAACAAGGTAGAATGTTTACTTTTTCTTTAGTAAAAACAACGTATACATTGTTTATTTAAGAGAAACCTGTAAATTTGTTCTTTATATTTTGCTGCTTTTTGGGTTTTGATCCTTACGGTTTCAAAATTTTAAATTTTGTTCATATCAACAGGTTTTATATTGTGGTTTTGGTTACTTCAAAATCCATCCCCAAACTAAAATAACTATTCTACTATTCAGATAATTTTTTAACATATTTTCCTATTTATTTTAAAGATTTTTAAATAGAAATAGATGGATCAACACATAACCCGCTCCATTCCCACCACCCACCCCATTGAAGTTCTTGACGGATATCCCCATGTATTTCTTTTGTTCCTGCATCTCACAACATCCAAAATAAAAAACTAACATTTTTCTAGAATTCTTATTAGTTTCTATGACGACACAATAATTAGGTTCACATATGAGTATTTAGTTCTTCCGTCGCGGCGGTATGCGAGAGGGTTTTGCGTAAAGAAAAATATATGGCACAGATTTGTTCTAATGTTCTCAATTTCTTAATTGTTCTCATTTGAACATTCACGGTTATAAAATTAATCAAAATTTCATAGTAAAAAACTTAAAATTATTAATCAATTATTTCAAATAAATTATTTTAAATAAATTATTAATTAAGAGATATTTTTTACTTATATAAAATTATAATCATTGATTTAAATAAATACATGAAATTATATCACCTTATAATATATATTTATTTTATTTTATTTTTTATTCTAATGTTATTAATTTAACGTAATTAGAGTATCAAATTTAAAATATGAAACAAACAATCAGTTATTAATTTAACGTAATTAGAGTGACAAATTTAAAATTTAAAATTTAAAATGAATAATTAATAGGTTGGCATTAATGAAGATTTCTAATATTGTGACACTTGTCAATAGAAAAATAAACTTATTTATTTATTAGAATATATATATATATATATATATATATATATATATATATATATATATAGAGAGAGAGAGAGAGAGAGACTTTTTTTCGGTGAGGACTCGTGAGGACACCTTAAAAAATTGAAAAAAAAAGGTCACTACTAGAAAAACAGCCTTTTACGACGCTCATTGCGCGTCGTAAAAGGCTCAGACGACGCGCAAATGCGCGTCAAGAAAGGCCCTGACATAAAGAGAGATGACGCACTTTTGCGCGTCGTCTATAGACGACGCGCATTTACGACGTGCGTTTACGACACGCAACGCGTATCAAGGATGGCCCTATCATAAAGGAAGACGACACACATTCACGTGTCGTAACCTTACGACGCGCGTGTTAATGACACGCAATGCGTATCAAGAAAGCCCCTGTCAAGAAAGGCCATGTCATAAATGAAGATGACACACATTTTTGCGTATCATAATTTTAAATGTTTAAAAATAATATTATTTGTAGATTTACTAATTTTCAAATTAAATTTGTATTTAATGTCTCATAATAGAAAATAAAATATCATATATAAAATATACAATCCATTACATAAATTTAATGTCATACAAATAATCGTTCCATATATAGAAAAATAAAACAAATCAATATAAGTTGTAACAGAAATTTACAAACTAATATTTCTAATAACCTAATGTGTGCCTTACTGTAAAGAAGATTTGTGCTGATTTTTTTAAATGTGTGTCTCACTTGTCTCCACTCTTCCTTAATAACACCACTTAAGGACTCTAAACCTATGAACTTGCTTACAGTATCTATATTGCCTGCAAAAAAAACATAACTATAAAATAAGCGTGAAGATGGATTATTACAGTGTAAGAGAAGTAAAGAACCTTGAGCTTCCTCCAATGGGACACATGGGTAGTCAGACAAAAGAACACGAGGTTTTTGGCGACACATCTGATCTGAGTCTCTGGAGTAACCGATCTTTGTTCTTTGGCTTGCTAAAGGAATTGGTTACTGTATCAAGCAACACACTATCAAATTTATATACTTTTTTATTTTTTTTAAAGTGTTTTGATGTTGAAATTTTCTCTATACTTGGGGCAGTGTTTGTTGGTTTTCATGTGACCAAACTGATGAATCAAACCATAAAATCATCACATCACAACATATGTAGACTATACTTGAACTTTGTATTTTATGTTAAAAAGGAAAAAAGGCATAACATTTGTAGAGCATACCTAACCACAAGCTCCATATGCAAAACTCTCTCTTGCATTTTTCTTTGTATTTCCAACCTACATTAGGATAGATCAAGCAACAAATTATTGAACAAAATTATGTTAAAACTTCATCTTCTTTTTTGTGTCAATAAAGAGAAAAAAGCAACTAACTTACTAACCTTCATAATATTCATTTCACCGTTCAAAATTCTAAGCTTCTTATTTAGCAAACCACCAACTTGTTCAAGATCTTTTGGGCTTCATCTTTCCAGAAAAGTTCTTCATGTAAGAAAATATTTCATCCTGCCACCCCACCACATGAACATCAGTCACTAAAACTATATAATATAAATATAAATATTACATAACATGGGTCCCACATGATGAATACAAAGTTACAGCTTAACAACAGATAGCAAAGCATACTTGTGTTTCAGGTACAAGTGATTTCTTCAAAATTTTTGATATAATGAAATGAATACCTTTTGGAACAGAAAACCATTGTTCCCTCTTTACAGCTTTCTTTAAAGGCTCATGAATAGCGAATATTTCTAAAAATCATAAGAAAACATTTCCATCTTCTACACAGAGAACAGGAAGTGGTGTTGCACTTTTAGCTTCAAGTGGCTCTTCTAACATATCTGTGTCCTGAAAACAGAAGTTATATGTATATCAAATGTATCTTTAATTCTTTATATAAAGGAAGCTTAAATGATGTCTTTAAATAATGAACACAATAAATGTTATAAACCTTTTGAGGCCCCATAATATCAGGATCTGAGTTTTCTATTTCAACTGCAGGACTACCATCCTCTAGAGAGCATTTTTCTTGAGGAACAATTGGTAAAGAAGGGCTTTGAACTTGGTCAACTTGGTCAACATTATCCACACGATCAAGTTCTTTATGTAATTCTTCCTCTTCTTCATCTTCATCATTAAACAATGAAGATGAGGCAACAGGTGGTACAGTTGTAGAAACATAATCATATTTTGGTAATAGATAGTCCTCCTCAGTCAATGCTTGGACTTCTGGTCCCTCATACTGTTCATCAATATCTTCATAATCAACTGCATTTCCAGCATTCAGATCATAATCTATTTGGATGTAGCACAAGAGGTGGAATTAGAAGATTATCAGCTATATAATGTCCACATAATCAACCATTATCCTATAAGTCCAAAGTCATAAATTCATTAATAAGAACAATGATACCTTGTTCAGCAACATCAGCAGATGTTTGTGAGGTTTTTACTAATAGTTGAATAATGAGATAGTAAAAGAACAAAGAGTTAGATCTAGATACTAAAATAGTGAAAATTTCTTATCAGTTATCATACCAAAATAGAGTACATTGAAATGTGTACTAAAATAGTGAAAAGTTCTTATCAGTTATCAGGAACTGCTGATGATACTGTGAGCCTTGAACATGATTGATATCCTTTTCCTTTTAAATAGGGAAGCCAAACATTTTTTTGGTTACAAGCCACTGGTTTTAATTAACATTTAACAAACATGATATATCATATCCATTCATTTAATCACTGTAGTGCTTTCCAGAAGCTAAAATCTATTTAATACAAAATTTTCATATCAATCAATCGATTGATCAACAGTCATCATGTAAATTGAATGTTTTTTTGTTTGTTTTGCTTTGTTACAGTCCCATTCGTTATTAGGCTACTCAAGGCTCAAAAAGCTTTAATCAGATGGACCAAAAGTTAAAGGAAAGGAAACATTAAACAATAAAGACAGTTTAACTGCAACAAAGAAGGAAAAACAACAAGTACAACATACCTGGTAGGGAGGGACAAAGAAGACGCAGGTCGAATTACTTAAAAATTAGGTGAAAGAAGTCAACTGTTTGATCTCTCATGATTATGTGTATGGCTGTTTTTCAACATTTATTTAATTTGATTAATCATCCATCGAACAAGAATTCTTGAATTTCCATGATTATTTATTCCTTGTTCGCATATCCATATTTCAGTTTTTGTTGACTTTATGGTCAAACTTCTTGAAAATTAGGTAAAAGAAGTCGCTTTTTAATCTTTGATGATTCTTGGTGTTTTAGTTTTTTAAAGTTTCGGTTAACTAAATCAATCCCCAAGTCCAGGATTCTTCTTGAGTTTTAGTTTAACCTTTTTTTTAATTAAAACAAATTACAACTTGAAACCTTTCTGATTATATAAATTTTTTCTTCTTATACTGCCAAATTGTTCTTCATATACTATGAAAATCATTATTTTTTTCCATTTTTTTTGTTTTGGGGATCTTCAAAAACCATTTGTAGTGTGAATATGGAGCGTTAAGTTGAAAGAGATTTTTTTTTAGAAAATATCATTTTGAAAATGAGGAAAAGTAAAAGAAAAAAAAGGCGTAGGCCGATTTACTTTTGATGCAAATGAATATACTAAACTACTTTTGATGTTTATATAACTAATAGGCTAAGGGTAATTTGGTAATATCAGTAGCCAATTTTTTATTCTCTCCAAATCCCTCCATTTTAGGAGGAAAGTTAGAGCGAATATAATCACCACCCTTTCTTTTATTGCCACGTCTTTCATAAAAACGAGGGAGCATGATTTTCCTTCCCCTCTTTCTTCTCAATTTCTTTCACTTCTGAACCCAGGAACATATACTGTTAGAGGGTGTGATGGTTAAGAGAAAAGAGATGAAATCGGAGACTGATTAGGTCACAAAGGCTTATCAAGTCTTTTTAATTTACGTGTACAGTTAAGGTAGCTCATGTAAATGAATTAGTCAAAGTTAGCTCATATGCCCAGTGCATGATCTAAGTTGGATTATTGGTGTAAATGTAACGCTGTGCATATAGAAGGGCCCACGTTATTAATGAAGCTTTGAAACTACTATCTGATGGGTCATAGTATATTGCTTCACATGTCACAACTGGTAAAACCCGAGTGTGTGTGTGTGTGAGAGAGAGAGAGAGAGAGAAAGAGATTCCAATGTGTGTATGAGAGAGAAATAGAGTAAGATGTACCTCAGAAAGCAAAGGGATTCCAAGATTCTGAAGTTATTGAATTCTTTTTTCAGTAACAAAAATTATCTTTGTTACTTGTAAGACAAAAATCTTATCCTGAATGATTTGTTTTTCTTCAGGATTAAGATCCCCAAAAAGATAGAAAATTGACATTGTTCAAGTTCTTGAATTCTTTTTTCAGATGTTCATCATCACACCAACATAAAAGACCAAAGGATTTATGTAAAGAAACCCATCAGATGCTCTTCTTCAAGTAGCCAATATCTTCAGAACTTAGAATCCCAGATTTCATTCCGTCATTCCACTGTTTAAAAACTTGGAAAACCTAACAACACATGAAACAAAATGTTATTGGATGTATATGTTTTCACATATCTATATATGTATATGCATGTACTAAAATTCACATGTATGCACATATCTGTATGTGTATACTACTCTGTTTTGACGAAGAAAGAAAACTAAAATTCTTCAAAACTGGTTGAAGAAGACAGCTACAACACAATAACTATATTTTTCAGATGGTTAAACAAGTTTTTGTTGAAATGTTGCATCTTTTGGTCCCAAAAATGAAATGATATTGCATATTTTGCATAGAATATAATCTATTTTGAATAGAATAAGTGATAACACAGAGTATTCTGAAAAAAAAAATCAAAGAATTACCAATTGTGCAAGGCGACCTAAATTTGGAAGGATCATAGTTTGCTAACAAAACAAAAGCATTACCAAATCTTTTTAGTACGAAAGATATAAGAAACATGACAACAGAAAAAAAAACAGTAAGTAAACCTACAAATTTCTCTTTCTCTTTTGATCCAGTAGCAACTTTATTTTGCCAACATGTCAAAACAACGGGCCCCGATATCTGGTCAAAACTTTCCTAAAGTCTATTCACAAATTCTTTTCAGTTTGACTTAGAAACAACTCTTGACAACCATAAAGATGAGTCTGAGAAATACACAATAAAAGTTTGCACAAGCTTCAACACCTGCAGTCATAATAAGATAATTAGCAAACAAACAAAATACTTGTTTTACTTTTCATTTATATGTCATAATGAACATAGTCTGAACTAAAGAAAGAAGCATGTATGCAACCTTGGATAATGCTTGCATTGCAATATAACAGTCTTCAGCTTCAGTATCAAAATCACGCTCAACATGCTTAGCTGCATATAAACAACAACATTTACATTTCCATCTTCATCTTCATTACAACATTCAATAATGTTGTTAGATATACAAAAATAAAATTACCAAGAAGCCAATATATTGATGGTTTTGCAGATTGATCATTGTCTTCTGTGTTATCAAGGATAACTGCAACTCTTTCCCCACTAATCTCATAAATCTCCCCACGTTGACCAGTGCCTAAAGGTCTGAAAAAGAAAATAATATTACCAGAAATAGATTAACACCAATAACTCTATTTATATAGGATAAGTTTTATAACCACATTCACAATCATAAACAAGTAAAACCAAAAGCATATCAAGAAAGAAAGAAAGACTTTAGTACATGAAACTATTGGAATCTTGATATACACACATTTATCAATAGTTGTTTTTTAAAATTTTATTATTATTTCATACAACTTACCAACCAACCTGCATGAAATAATGGTATATGCATTTATGGGACTATCAGATGTTGCTATCGACCCCAATTTTATCATGTGATGCATTCAAATACTAATTGAACATAAAGTAATTACAGCAACTAGGGTTTCAAATTTCAATACTTGAGTTGATTTTAAGGTATTCAATAGACTTTACACAACAAGCAATATCAAATAAAGTAATTGCAGCAACTAATTGGGAGAGAAATAACCGAAGAAGAAGAAGACAATAACATGTTATCTTCTTCCACAAGTACAAAAGGACCAACATACTTCACACAATCCCCTGGTTTAAACCATATGAAAAATAAATTAGGTGTTTCCAAACAAAAAAGAATTGAAAGTTAACTACTTAATAGAAAATGAAAATCTACCTTTCTTTAAAGGCTCCTTTGTGTCCTCAGAACACTCGGTGTCCTGTTTTGATGATTCAGGAGGAATCTCCCCAACAACAGCGATGTTCTGTTATAGATAGAAGTGTGAAATGAAATTTTTGAAATAAGGTAATTAATTAATTACAAATGTACCCTTATCGTGTAAGGTCTTACTTTTGTAAAATCTTCAAGGTTCCCAGGAACAAATTTCTTGAAAGATAACTGAAGGAGAAGAAAAGAACAGGAATCGATACCTTAGGCTGGAGCAAAGTTTGTCTTGAGGTCCTCTTCCGTCTTCTCCACTGTAATCATAAACACCCTGTTTCTCCAAAATACATGTGTTGGAGTTAAATTATCAAAAACACAATAAGTTGTCATAGTTTTTGTATTTTGTGTCATAATTTGTATTCAAAGATGACATTTGATTAAGCTTCTTTTTTATGCAGCTTAATAAAGCAAGATTATTGAAGCTTGAGGAAGAAAGATATTTGAGCTACTTTATGCCCCAAAAACCTTTCAGAAGCAAGCTTTACTGCAAAACAATTGTATGCCTTGATCTCTCACTCTCAGTCAGGAAGATATATATATATATATATATATATATATATATATATATATATATATATATATATATATATATGCGTACAAACAACACTAGAGAAACAGATCTTGAAGTCAACACATACAATTTATAGTCTAATGACTTGGAATATGAATCTGAATACCATACACATTAAAACACCCACACACACAACCATAACCACCTAATGGTGATGGGTGGTGGCAAAGAAAAATGCCAGAAGCCTAGGCTGCCGACCATGGTGTTAGGTGATGCTTGGCAGGGAAAACATAAAAGAAAGAGAAGAAAAGAATAGGCATCGATACCTTAGGCTGGAGCAAAGTTTGTCCCGAGGTCCTCTTCCTCCTCCTCCCTCGACGGTGACTCAAAAATCCGACAGCCACATACAAAAACTTGAACAACTCCTTTTCTAGCCTCCAAGACAAACGAACAGAAGATTAGGGCTGTTTTAGGTTGCTAAGGGTTTGGTTAGATGGGATGTATGAACTAAATATGATCAATCGGCCCTAACAGAAAAGCCTTAGGGCAGGCCGACGTAGAAATGTGGCCGCCAATTAGGCTTTCATCCCAAGGATACCTGACGTCAAAATGTGGCTGCCAATTAGGGTTTTTTCTTAATGTGGAGGATGTAGTTGGAGGTTTTCTTGTAGAGAAAGCCTGAATTGTGATGGATGATCGAAGAAGGGTTGGGGGTGTTGGAGGTGGGTGATGACAAAGGCCATAGGGCTCCTTTCTTGCTAATTCAAAGATTAGCATAGATTGCAGAAGGTGGAGGCATCAGCAGAGGGAATAAGGGAGACTGAGATTGGATCGAATAGGGGGTTTTAATTTTTGGGGATTCCATTTCCCCCCGAGGCTATTAAAAATGCGTGTTGGATTAAAAAATTATAAAGTGACAGGCTTAGATGACGCACATTTTATAATAAGTGCCCTCCGTGTTTTTATTCCGACACAAATTTTAGGGCGCGCAAAAATGCGCGTCCGAAATCCTTCAAAATTTTGAAGAGATGACATTGTTTTTACGTCACACACTTTAGCGTATTGTAAATCCGTGCGTGTCATTAATTGTGCGTCATTAAAGGTCTGTTTTCTAGTAGTGGGTTAAAAAAATACAAATCATAAAATCGAGCATAATACTATATTGAAGGAAAAAAAATTGGAAAACAAATTTTGGATCATCAAAATTAAATCATGGATCATTTTTATGATTCATGATTCACATTTTATCATCAATGATTCAATTTTAATGATTCAAAAAAAATTCTAAATTTTTTTTCTCTCCATTATAGTATTATGCTCGATTTTATGATTTATATTTTTTTTCAACTTTTGAAGGTGTCCTCACCGAAAAAAAAATCCTCATATATATATATATATATATATATATATATATAGGAGAAGGAGGATCTATATGTGGCCACGTACAGAGAATGCTCCAATTATTGTGGCCACGTAACGCCCTCATGGCATGCAAAATAAAAGAGGGTGTAACATCTTCATTTTCATGGCCAGAAAAGACCGATTATGTTTATGCTTTATAAAAATCAGAGTACCCTTTTTATAAAAATGTTGCGGAATTTGTTCCCAGAAAAACATGATAAATACGTTATCAAAGCATTTCCGAAGAAATGTATTTTTTTTTTATTTTAAAACATTGGGATGTCATTATCAATACAGAAACATAAGCATAAACAGAACTTACATTCATTATCACTAGTGATTTACATCTCCTTAATCTCTCAGTGTAATGTAACTTCATATAGACACCTGTGATACAAATAAGCTTGAGTGGGTTAGGTTGGGAAACATGTTGAGTACATAGGGATTTCAATCACACAATGTTATATCATATGTATAATTTAGAACTCACAAAATATACAATTTCACCATATATATATATATATATATATATATATATATATATATATATATATATGTATATATAAGCAACTCTTACCCCACCCCCATTCATCCTTACAACGAGACTATCCAAAATATTAGACCTTAAATTTTACCTCTTACTTAACCCATACTCTCGGATATAATTCATGCTCTCGGATCAATAATTGTGCCCATTCCATACTCTCGGATTAGGGACAAGTGTCTAAGTGTAAATCCATTCTCCCGGATTAACGACGAATGACTATGTCCTATCCATACTCCCGGACTGAGGACGACTAACTATGTCTTAATCCATACTCCCGGACTAAGGACATCTGACTATGTCTTAATCCATACTCCCGGATTAATGACAACGTACTATGTCCAATCCATACTCTCGGACTAGGGACAATGACTATGTCTAATCCATGCTCCCGGATCAATGACATATACTAAAGTTCTATTCTCTGAGTATAACTCACTCGTACTCGTAAGAAATTACTACCCAATATTCCTCATAATTAATTTAGGTTTACTCTTTATCCTAAATCATCATATATAATCACATATGTTCTTTAACACGTATTTCAGGTAACGTCAATTAACTCGCACATAAACATATAATTAATACTTCAATCAATATTTGTATTAAAATCATGTTCATGAAAGGGACTATGCACTCACATATAAACTCCTTAACTGATACTTAATACATTAATTAATACTTGTATTAAAATCATGTTCATGAAAGGGACTATGCACTCAATTGATAAGGTGGTGATTCCGAACTCAGACAGCGCTTCGCTTCTATAAAAATAATTTCCTTTGACGAAACAACGGGTTTTATAGAAAACCGGTCTTTGCTTGGAGCAGCATTCCTGTGCGGAAAAGTTCTTAATCTCGGAGTCGTCGAGCACTCCGAGGCTTCCGGCTCGTTCTAGGGAGGTTCCTTAGGCTTTTCGGGGGGGGGGGGGGGGGTGGGGGTTCGGGGTTAGAGAGAGGTTCTAGAGAGAGATTAAAGAGAAGAAAGAATGAGAAAGGTGTGAAGAAAATGAGGGTGGGAGAGGTTCTATTTATAGGATGACAATGGCTGAACTTGGTGCCACATGTCAACATCTAGTGGCAAGACTTGGGGAGAAAGCAATGGCCAAGATTGTGCCACATCACCCATTTTCGCACAGCACACTTCCGACTTCTAAAATCCGTAACTTTCACATACGACCTCCATTTTTGACGTTCTTTATATCCACGCGTAGGTAAAAATAAGATCTACAACTTTCATTTTGACTCTGTCGGCTAATTCTCGACCGATCTTAAATGTAACAGTACGAGGAGATTATACTGTTAAATGTCCGCGTAAAATTCATAACTTCTACATACGGACTTTGTTTTCGTCTGTCTTTTTACCGTTGAGTTTCTATTAATGAAATCTTCAATTCTCATTTAGGTCGCGTAGGCCAAAAACCGCTCGAACTAAAATTCGAGTTTCGGGCCGTGCACTATTATGCCAAATCTTAGAAAATTCATAACTTCCTCATACGTAGTCAGATTTGTGTGTTCTTTTGTTGTATGTTCTCGGTTTAACGTATACTACAACTTTTATTTGGATCGATAAGGCTAAAAAGTCCTTTATCAAAAATTCAGTATTTACGTCTCCAGCGGTTTTGCCGTAAAACTTCGACGGGCCATAACTTCTTCGTTATAACTCGGATTTCGGCGTTCTTTATATATACGGAACCCTTGAGACATATTATAAAACTTGGTTAAGATTATTTATTCTAAATAATCTTTTGTCAAAAAGTCGTTTTCGACCCCTATTATCTCAAAATTGACTAGCCCGGATCTACGGGCGTTACAAAGGGAGAGTCTTTATGTGGCAACATACATAGAATGCAACGTTACATGGAGCGCCTTGTTAGGCTTAATGGGCATTTTGATGAAGAGTTGGCTATTGACATGTAACGACCCAATTTTCACGTCCAAAAATTTCGTTTTAAAACATTACTTTAGAAGACATTTATAATTAAAACATTGTTTGATCAAACCATGATACAACGTAATCCGTGTCTAAAAGTCAAATCATACAACCAATCAAAATATCAGAGTACAATCCCAGAGAATCTCGTAAATGCGGAAACCAGAGAGTGTGTGTGACATGCTGCTACCGCGCCGACTCCTTTCCCCTAGCTGAGGAGGTACCTGAAACCAAAACTGAAAACTGTAAGCACAAAGCTTAGTGAGTTCCCCCACCGTACCGCATACCAAACAATCTCATAACATACATATATCGTCAGGCATATCTGGGTGCCCGACCTACCCCTTCGGCCCTCTCGACCGGATACTGCCTAGCATATCTGGGTGCTGGCCTCCCCTTCGGTCCTTTCGACCGGATACTACCTAGCATATCTGGGTGCTGGCCTCCCCTTCGGTCCTACCGACCGGATACTGCCTAGCATATCTGGGTGCTGGCATCCCCTTCGGTCCTACCGACCGGATACTGCCTAGCATATCTGGGTGCTGGCCTCCCCTTCGGTCCTACCGACCGGATACTTCGGGGACTATCTCCCCCTACTGTCACTAGCACATAGCATCATATCATACTAGCACATAACATAACACAGGTAGTGGTAATACCTAGATGAATATCACAGAGACAAACATCTACAAATACTCCTACTGGTTGGCCGGCATTGTGGCCGTAGACCCACCGCTACTGGAAGGTAACTCACCTCGAAGTAGTTGTTGATCTGATTGGGAACTGACTGCCTGCTGCTGCTCCGGAAATCCTCCGGCTGCAGTTCCCACAACATACTCAATCAAACACTACTCACTGACCTTTGGGTAAAATGACCATTTTACCCCTGACCATGCCCTAAGTCAAAGTCAGAGTCAACTTTCAGTTGACCCGACTCGCCGAGTTGGCTTTCCAACTCGCCGAGTCCCTACCCAAACGATTGCCCTGAATCCCGATCCTACTCGTCGAGTTAGGCGACGACTCGACGAGTTCACCTTCTAAACCGATATTCAAGTCCTTCATCCTACTCGCCGAGTTGTATGAACAACTCGTCGAGTTCATCTTCATCCGACGGACACTTATGCTAAGACTCGCCGAGTTGTATGAACAACTCGCCGAGTCCATCTTCATCCGAAGAACACTTATGTTGCGACTCGCCGAGTCTGTTCTTGATCTAAGGAGATTGCCTTGAACTCGCCGAGTCAGGGAATTGACTCGCCGAGTACCTCCATAGATGAGTTCAGCTTCCGACTCACTGAGTCACACCCCGTGACTCACTGCTCACTCGACACTACGAAAAGGGGACAAACTCGGAGACTCGCGAACAGACTCGCCGAGTCATATGAACGACTCGCTGAGTCGTTGCCATGCACTCACTAAATACACAGATTTGCTCGATTCCAGTCCATGTCATTCACAGATCTGGACTTCTAGGACACGAATCACACGTAAAGTTTCCAACTTTACGTGTGGATATTCACCAATATGGATTTTAGGGCTCAAAGTGTCTCAAAAGGGTAGATCTAGGGTGAACAAGCAACATGGGGCCATAAAGCTAACATATCTGAGCTCCTGGAGCTCAATCTTGCCTAGATCCAGAGGCCAATCGACTTATTACAAACCCTCAAGCTTACACAATCTTGGAAGTGGCTCAAAAAGGACTCTAATGGAGCTATAAGGGACAATAAGCTTAAAACATAGGGGAAACGAGCTATACCTTAGGGGAAACGTTGGAATGACACAGAGATGCTTGGCCTCCTTCTCCTCTTCTTGATTCCCTCTTCTTTTCCTTCAAAGAAACTTCAAGAACACCACAAAACACTTCAAACTCACAATGAAGCAAGGCTAGAGAGAGATACAGGGATCTGAGGGTGAATGGGGGCGAGGTTGGGGCGGATAAGTCGTTTAAATAGGGTGCGAACCCCTGAAACTTAGGGTTTCATCCAACAGCTGTGACTCGCCGAGTCCAGGATATGGACTCGCCGAGTCGCCAACTTAAACGTGTCCCGGGTCCCGCATCCACTCGGCGAGTCGGACCTATGACTCGCCGAGTCCAAGGCTAAAAGAAAGGAAATACTCAAATAACATTTACGTACCAGGAACCGGGTGCTACAAATCTCCCCCACTTATTTTAGACTTCGTCCTCGAAGTCTGCTGCTCGATCCTGAAACAGCTCGGGATAATGCTCCATCATCTCGTCCACCGGCTCCCAAGTCCATTCCGAACCCTTGCGGTGCTGCTATTGCACCTTCACTAGCTCCACCCTCTTATTCCTCAAATCCTTCGACTTCTTATCGAGGATTGCGATTGGGCGCTCAATGTAATTCAGGCTGTCATCAAGCTGAATGTCCTCTAACGGCACAACCGCTGAATCGTCCACTAGGCACTTTCGCAGCTGAGAAACATGGAAGGTGCTGTGGATCTGGCTGAGCTCGGCTGACAGATCCAATCTATACGCTACCTTGCCCACCCGGGCTACGACCCTGAACGGTCCGATGAATCGCGGCCCCAACTTGCCCCGCTTCCTGAATTGAATGACGCCTTTCCAAGGCGACACCTTCAAGAGAACCATATCCCCGAATTGGAACTCCAAGTCGGATCGACACTTGTCGGCATAACTTTTCTGCCGGCTCTGAGCAGTTTGAAGCCTGCTCCGGACCTGCTGGATCCTCTTGGTCGTCTTGAGCACCACTTCGGTGCTCCCCATGACCCTCTGGCCAACTTCACCCCAGCATATCGGGGTCCTGCACCTCCGTCCGTACAACATCTCGAAGGGAGGGCGATCGATACTCGCGTGATAGCTGTTGTTGTAGGAGAACTCGGCCAGGGGAAGGTAGGTATCCCAGCTACCACCGAAGTCTAGCACGCACGCACGCAGCATATCCTCCAGAGTCTGGATGGTCCGCTCGCTCTGACCATCCGTTTGCGGGTGAAAGGCAGTGCTAAAATGTAGACGAGTGCCCAACTCGTCATGGAATCTCTTCCAAAATCTGGAAGTAAAACGCACATCCCTGTCCGAGATCACCGATACGGGCACCCCATGCCATGCCACAATCTCCCTGATATAGTTGTCGGCCAATTTCTCGGCCGATATGCTCTCCTGAATCGGGATAAAGTGAGCACTCTTGGTCAATCGATCCACAATGACCCAAACCGAATCCACTCCACGCGCGGTCCTGGGAAGTTTCGTGATAAAGTCCATCGTGATATCCTCCCATTTCCACAGTGGGATGTCCAACGGCTACATCTTGCCATGCGGCCTCTGATGTTCGGCCTTGACCTTCCTGCAGGTCAAACAGCGCTCAACGTACCATGCCACATCCCACTTCATGCAGGGCCACCAATAATCTAGACGAAGATCCCTATACATCTTCGTCGCCCCAGGATGAATGGAGAATCGGGACTTGTGCGCCTCCTCCATCAAAATCTGGCGCACGCCTCCGTGATACGGCACCCACACCCTACGGTGCAGTGTCAAAAGTCCTCAGCTATCATAATCAAAGGAGGAAACCTGACCCACAACACGCTCACTCTTCCGGTGTTCCTCCTTGATAGCCTCCTGTTGAGCCTCCCGAATCCGCTCCAACAGGGGAGTCACCACGGTCATCCTCATACAAACGTCCCTGATCGGCGCCGCTTTGCGGCTAAGCGCATCGGCCACCGCATTGGCCTTCCCCAGGTGGTAAAGGATCTCACAATCATAATCCTTCACCACGTCCAACCATCGACGCTGCCTCATGTTTAGATTCGGCTGATCCATGAGGTACCTCAAACTCTTGTGGTCCGTGTAGATGGTACATCGAACCCCGTAGAGGTAATGCCGCCAAATCTTGAGGGCAAAGACCACCGCCCCCAACTCCAAATCGTGCGTCGAGTAGTTCGCCTCATGAGGCTTGAGCTGCCTTGAAGCGTAGGCAATGACATGCCCCCTCTGCATCAGTACCGCGCCCAACCCAGAAATGGACGCATCACAATAAACCATAAAATCCTCTACGCCCTCTGGCAAGGCTAAGATCGGCGCCTCGCACAGTCTCTGTCTCAGCGTCTCAAATGCAGCCTGCTGCTCGGGTCCCCACCGAAAGACCACGACTTTCTTCGTCAGCCGCGTCAGGGGTACGGCTATCTTGGAGAAATCCTGGATAAATCTCCGATAGTAGCCTGCCAATCCCAGGAAACTCCAAATCTCAGATGGAGACTTCGGAACCTCCCATCTCATCACGGCCTCGACCTTGGCCGGATCGACCAGAATCCCGTTCTGGTTGACGAGGTGTCCAAGAAATTGCACCTCGCACAACCAAAACTCACACTTGGAGAACTTGGCATACAAGCTCTCCCTCCTCAGGGTCTCCAACACCTCTCTCAGATGCTCCTGATGTTCCTCCCGAGTCTTGGAATAAACCAAGATATCATCGATAAAGACTATCACAGACCGATCCAGCATCGGTCTGCATACGCGGTTCATGAGGTCCATGAACGCGGCAGGAGCATTGGTGAGCCCAAACGGCATCACCACGAACTCATAATGGCCATAGCGCGTCCGAAACGCGGTCTTCTGCATATCCTCCTCCCTGACCCTCATATAATGATAACCCGAACGCAAATCAATCTTGGAGAACCAAGATGCTCCCTGAAGCTGGTCAAAGAGGTCATCAATCCTCGGAAGTGGGCAACGGTTCTTCACCGTTACCTTATTCAGCTCCCGGTAATCTATACACATCCGATGCGACCCGTCCTTCTTCTTCACAAATAGAATCGGGGCTCCCCAGGGTGAACTGCTCGGATGAATAAATCCCTTGTCTAGCAGCTCCTGCAGCTGCGTAGACAACTCCTGCATCTCGGGAGGAGCCAACCGATACGGTGCCTTGGCTATCAGAGCCGCACCAGGAACAAGGTCAATCCTGAACTCCACCTGTCGCTCCGGAGGTATCCCAGGAAGCTCCTCCGGGAAAACATCTGCAAAGTCTCGGACCACCGGAACCTCGCTCACTGTCGCCTTACCCGCCTCCCGGGTATCCATCACATACACGACATACCCTGTGCATCCCTGCTGAAGGTAGCGCCTAGCCCTCGCTGCTGAACATACAGTGGGTCCACACTGAGGCCTCTCACCATGAATCACTAACTCTCCCCCGCTTAGGGTCCTGACCCGCACTAGCTGCTGCGCGCAATCTATCACTGCCCCATTAGGGCTCAGCCAATCCATGCCTATAATCACCTTGTTCCCATGCAACAGAATGGGAACCAAATCTACCAAATACCGCTCCTCGAACAAACGCAACACGCAATCTCGAAATATCATCGATGCTCGCACCGATCGATCATCAGCAATCTCCACCTCCAAAGGGCAATCTAACTCGCCTAAGGGCTCATGAAACTTCTTGCTAAGCGCAAGGGAAACGAATGATCGGGATGCACCCGAGTCAAATAACACCTGAATTGGGAGGCCGTTCTCATGGAACGATCCTAATGCATACATATACATACAGAGCACATAGCAATAACATAACATCATAAAAATAAGATAGAGGGAAAGAATCATACCCGTCACCACATCGGGTGCGGCGCGTGCCTCCTTGGTAGTCAGCTGGAATTCTCGGCTCCTCACCGCTGGAGCCTCTGCCTTGCCCTGCCGGCCATCCGTGATCCGCAGGGTCGCTGGAGCTGGCGCCTTCACCGGCGCTGAAACTATCAACTGGGGGCAATTGGCCTTCTTGTGGCCCCTCTGGTTGCAGTGAAAACACAGCAACTTTGATGTCTGAATAACTGCTGCCGGAGCAGTGCAATCCCTGCTGATGTTCCCAGACTTGCCGCACTTGTAGCAGTCTGATGATCCCATCCTACATGCCCCCCCGTGCGCCTTGCCGCATTTCCTGCAGCGTCCCCGCCCCTGTTGGCCTTTCGGCCCCGCATCAAACCCCTTGGGCTTCTTCCCCGAAGCCCCTCCTGACTGACCCTCTTCTGCCTTCCGTTTCCGGATGTGCTCCAAATCTATCTCCCTTTCTCTCGCCCTGGCAATCATGGAGTCCAGGGTAGGGCAGGCCGAAAAGCTAACATGCTCCCGGATGTCAGCTCGTAGCATATCATGATAACGAGTCCTCCTAATGTCCTCGTCACCAGCATACTGGGGCACCAATAAAGCCCTCTCCCGGAACTTGGCGGTGATCTCCGCCACAGTCTCCGTCGTCTGCCTCATGTCTAAAAACTCCCTGGCTAGCTGCTGAAGCTCGACAGTCGGCGCAAACTCTGCCCTGAACGTTGTCACATAGTCCGACCAGGTCATCGCCTCGATAGCTGAGGCTCCCAACGAGTCACCCACTGACTCCCACCAATCCCGGGCTCGGTCCCGTAAACACCCTGCTGCATACCTCACCTTCGACCCCTCGGGGCAGAAGCTAGTCAACTGTGCAGACTCGATGTCTGCAATCCATCGTCTGGCAGCAATGGGGTCCTTCACCCCATGGAAGTCCGGCGCACCACTGCCCCTAAAGTCCTTGAAGGACAGTGTGCGAGATCCCGACTGGCTAGATGCCATATCACTCCGGAATGCCCGAAGGCGATCCTCCATCAACTCCATGATCCCTTCCTTGATCGACCCAAAGAGAATGGGGGTTGACTCAAGGATGCATCTAGTAATCTCTGACGCGATGAACTCGCGTAGTCCCTCATCAACCGGCTCGGAACCTGATCCCGAACTTGACCCCTCTCCTGAACCGCCATCTACCGGCCTTGATTGAAGTACCACCATTCTACAATACATAACACAATCATTAGTGATATTGATACTTCATGAGGGATCACAACTACTTGCAAGTTCCCTGGTCTTATCTTGGCCTTCCTTGGTTCGGGTACGGATCCTCTGCTTTCAGTAGTACGGCCCATACTACCTTCCACATCTATCCGTACCTTCTTCAAGGGATGCCTCGACTCCACCAGATCCCCTTTCACTACTGCTGATCACTGCTATACTCATCCTAGGCTTGCCCTAGGGAAATCTCTAATTCCACTCTAACCACTCCTCAGCTGCTGCAGGCCTCCTTGTAATGCCAATTAGCCATTACCCGAATACCATCACATGTGATGAGGCTCAGATAATCTTTCGAGTACCCGACTCGTCCCTACAACGGTTGGACTCAAACAAGAGCTGCGCAGTAGGATCAAATCTGGCACTCTAAGATTATTCAACCCTGATCACATGTGACGTGACGCATTCGCCTAATGGCTAACTCCCATTATTCAGAGTCCTACATAGCACGAAGCAAGCAACATTCAGATAAGGGTAACCATCTCAATTAACTCTATCTTCTTTCAGGAACTGAGCTAGCATTTAGTGCTAAGCCCATACTACCAGGCATAACCTAATCAGGCTATCCTACTTACTGTCTACTCAATATCTACCATGCAACTTTCATACAACTGAAACACATAAAGCAGGCACATAAGGCATCACTCCTAGATCCTTAGTCCTATTCTAGCATGTTGTTCTACAAAAGCTAATAAACGTAACATAAACTTGTATGGGTACTTTGGGGAATACTTACTTGAGCTCGGCCGGTCGCGCACATCACACACTTCGTTCTTTCACAAACTCTTTTCTCAATTTTAGAAAACATTTTTCTTTAGAAAATCTTTTAATCCCTCGATTTGAGTTCAGACACTCCCGAAGGTGTGTCCGAATCCCTCAAACCAGGGCTCTGATACCAACTTGTAACGACCCAATTTTCACGTCCAAAAATTTCGTTTTAAAACATTACTTTAGAAGACATTTATAATTAAAACATTGTTTGATCAAACCATGATACAACGTAATCCGTGTCTAAAAGTCAAATCATACAACCAATCAAAATATCAGAGTACAATCCCAGAGAATCTCGTAAATGCGGAAACCAGAGAGTGTGTGTGACATGCTGCTACCGCGCCGACTCCTTTCCCCTAGCTGAGGAGGTACCTGAAACCAAAACTGAAAACTGTAAGCACAAAGCTTAGTGAGTTCCCCCACCGTACCGCATACCAAACAATCTCATAACATACATATATCGTCAGGCATATCTGGGTGCCCGACCTACCCCTTCGGCCCTCTCGACCGGATACTGCCTAGCATATCTGGGTGCTGGCCTCCCCTTCGGTCCTTTCGACCGGATACTACCTAGCATATCTGGGTGCTGGCCTCCCCTTCGGTCCTACCGACCGGATACTGCCTAGCATATCTGGGTGCTGGCATCCCCTTCGGTCCTACCGACCGGATACTGCCTAGCATATCTGGGTGCTGGCCTCCCCTTCGGTCCTACCGACCGGATACTTCGGGGACTATCTCCCCCTACTGTCACTAGCACATAGCATCATATCATACTAGCACATAACATAACACAGGTAGTGGTAATACCTAGATGAATATCACAGAGACAAACATCTACAAATACTCCTACTGGTTGGCCGGCATTGTGGCCGTAGACCCACCGCTACTGGAAGGTAACTCACCTCGAAGTAGTTGTTGATCTGATTGGGAACTGACTGCCTGCTGCTGCTCCGGAAATCCTCCGGCTGCAGTTCCCACAACATACTCAATCAAACACTACTCACTGACCTTTGGGTAAAATGACCATTTTACCCCTGACCATGCCCTAAGTCAAAGTCAGAGTCAACTTTCAGTTGACCCGACTCGCCGAGTTGGCTTTCCAACTCGCCGAGTCCCTACCCAAACGATTGCCCTGAATCCCGATCCTACTCGTCGAGTTAGGCGACGACTCGACGAGTTCACCTTCTAAACCGATATTCAAGTCCTTCATCCTATTCGCCGAGTTGTATGAACAACTCGTCGAGTTCATCTTCATCCGACGGACACTTATGCTAAGACTCGCCGAGTTGTATGAACAACTCGCCGAGTCCATCTTCATCCGAAGAACACTTATGTTGCGACTCGCCGAGTCTGTTCTTGATCTAAGGAGATTGCCTTGAACTCGCCGAGTCAGGGAATTGACTCGCCGAGTACCTCCATAGATGAGTTCAGCTTCCGACTCACTGAGTCACACCCCGTGACTCACTGCTCACTCGACACTACGAAAAGGGGACAAACTCGGAGACTCGCGAACAGACTCGCCGAGTCATATGAACGACTCGCTGAGTCGTTGCCATGCACTCACTAAATACACAGATTTGCTCGATTCCAGTCCATGTCATTCACAGATCTGGACTTCTAGGACACGAATCACACGTAAAGTTTCCAACTTTACGTGTGGATATTCACCAATATGGATTTTAGGGCTCAAAGTGTCTCAAAAGGGTAGATCTAGGGTGAACAAGCAACATGGGGCCATAAAGCTAACATATCTGAGCTCCTGGAGCTCAATCTTGCCTAGATCCAGAGGCCAATCGACTTATTACAAACCCTCAAGCTTACACAATCTTGGAAGTGGCTCAAAAAGGACTCTAATGGAGCTATAAGGGACAATAAGCTTAAAACATAGGGGAAACGAGCTATACCTTAGGGGAAACGTTGGAATGACACAGAGATGCTTGGCCTCCTTCTCCTCTTCTTGATTCCCTCTTCTTTTCCTTCAAAGAAACTTCAAGAACACCACAAAACACTTCAAACTCACAATGAAGCAAGGCTAGAGAGAGATACAGGGATCTGAGGGTGAATGGGGGCGAGGTTGGGGCGGATAAGTCGTTTAAATAGGGTGCGAACCCCTGAAACTTAGGGTTTCATCCAACAGCTGTGACTCGCCGAGTCCAGGATATGGACTCGCCGAGTCGCCAACTTAAACGTGTCCCGGGTCCCGCATCCACTCGGCGAGTCGGACCTATGACTCGCCGAGTCCAAGGCTAAAAGAAAGGAAATACTCAAATAACATTTACGTACCAGGAAACGGGTGCTACATGACATAGTATTGAACTCCTTAACAAGTTGTTATGATGAGTTCGTCTTGACCTAATATCTAAACAATGAGACCACATTGGCTCAATTGCACAACCTCTTGTAGATAGCTTAAGCATGTATGAAGGGAAAGAGTATTGAATCCAATCCTCCTAGTGCTCTCGTCCTGGCTATTGGTCAAAGGAAGGGGAAGAAGAGGAAATGTCCTCCAAAGCAAAATTGGAAGGGAAAGTCTCATGTTGGGTCGTCAAGCAATGGGCCCAAAGGTAAATCCAGTTCTGATGCTCCTCGTGTCTCTGATCCCAAAAAGCCACTTTCTTATACTGTAATGACAAAAGGCATTGGAAACGAAGTTGCCCGAAGTATTTGGAAGACATTAAAGATGGCAAGGTGAAGCCAACTTCTGCAGGTATATACATTGTTTCATCTAATAACTCATCATCTTCTCGTTCTTTGGTCATTGATACAGGATGTGAATTTTACATTTGTTCTGATTTGCAGGGGCTAAGAAGAAGTGAGGAGGTGGAGCACGGTAGAATGAACTTGATCATGGGGAATATGCGTTCATCACTTGTTACCAAGATTGAATTTTATAGTCTAGTGCTTAGTAATGGTGTTGATTTAGATTTAATAAATTGATGTTACTCGTCAGAAATGACACAAAACATTATTTCTTTTCATGCATTGTTCAGACAATGTTTTAGATATTCATTTAATGATTTGAATAGTTCAACTTCTGCTTATAAAAATGGTATTTTTTTTATTTTCAAGCTTTACCTTGTGTTGATGTGTATGAAATTGTGATGTGTGTAGACAATTTAGGCAAAGAGGACAATGGGAGTACCATTGACCTTGAAGAGATTCAAGAATCAAACGATGAAGAAACCTCTATAGACGTTAGGGGTCAACCAGAGGAAGAGATTCTAATTGAACCAATTGATATTTCATTACCTCTTAGGTGTTCCACTAGAGTTAGCATGCCACCTTAGTTCTATAGTTTCCATATTGCTACAGATGGTGATACGTTTATCAGTGATAGTACACTGGTAAATTTGGATGAACTGGCTAACTAAAAGGAAACAATGGCAGTCCCTGAGGCGGCCAAATGGAAAGGGGCAATGGACAACGAGATCAATTCCATGTATGACAACAAAGTTTGGAATTTGGTTAATCAACAACCTGGTGGCAAGACAGTAGGTTGCAAATGGATCTTCAAGAATAAGACCGACATGGATGGTAATATTCACACATTCAAAGTACGACTTGTTGTGAAGGGCTTTACTCAAACCCCAGGAGTTAACTATGACACGATCTTCTCCACAGATCAAATAACCAACATCAATAAAAGATCGGGCCGAAGAAAATGTATACTCATTAAATGACTCCTGGGACCAACCAAGCAGATTAGGAGAAGGAGACAGACTAACCAGACTAAGAACCGATAAAAGATAATTCCATTGCATATCTTCCATGCCTCATGTAGGTAATCTGTAGAGTGAAGAAGTAAAAATGAGTAATCTTCCCATCACAAACTCGAATAGGACAAAAAGGCATCAAATCCAACCCTTTAGCCTTCAACTGATCAACCAGCTTGATAACTCCAGCCCAAGGCAATAAAGAAGAAGAAACTGAGCTCCTAGAAGAAGTGGGACCGAAACCATGAAAAGAATTAACCACCTTCACCCATATTGACTCTGAACAAAAAAACTAACGCCATCTCCATTTAAAAACCAAAGACCAGTTTAAAGAAAAAAGGCTACCAACTCCCAACCCACCTTCTTGTTTACTAGCCATAACTTTATCCCACCTAACCCGATGCAATTTTCTAACCCCCCGAATCTTTTCCCTAAAAGAAAGAAGCTCACAAAGATTCAAGTAATTTTATAACCTCCATTGGAACCATGAAAATGGACATACAATAAGTATTAATACTGCCCAACATTTCTTTAATCAAAGTAAGTCTACCCCCCCCCCCCCCCTAATTGACAAAGTCTTAGCTTTCCAAGAAGAAATCTTAGACTTGAACCTCTCAACAACCGAAGAACAAGAATTAATTATGGACATATTTTGGCCTATAATATGACCTAAGTGAACAAAAGGAAGCCAAATGGAAGAATAACCAATCATAATAGCTGCAACTTCGACTTGAGGACTAGGAACTCCAACACCAATTAACTTGCATTTTATGAGATTAATATGCAAACAAAAGGCCAAAAAGAAACATCTCAGAATACGAATGACCCTTCTAACATTCTCTAGGTCCAATCCACAAAGAAATACTACATCATCCCCATAACAAGTGTGAGAAATAGGAACGGGATCCGAACCAACAGCAAAACCTGAAAACACCCTATTCTCTTCAGCCTGGAACAAAGCAACATAGAGATCCTCCATTGCAAAAATAAATAAGAATAGAGAAAGAGGACCCCTCTAATGAATACCTCTATGGATATCAAACTCATATGTAGGTGAGCCATTAACCAGAACTGAAGCCCGAGCAAAAACAAGAGCACCACTAATCCAACTACACCACTTACTCCTAAAACACATAATATATAGGGATGAGCAGCGGAACTGGGTACCCGCTTGTGGAATCGAAACCGCCGGTTTCGGTTCTTGTTCTTATTTTTATGGAACCGCTACATATATATATATATATATATATATATATATATATATATATATATATATATATATATATATATATATATATATATATATATCACAATCACACACTTTATACACTATGTTGAATAACATCATTAAAAGTTCTAGAATTTTGAGTAAATTGTTTTGAACCGTTAAAGGTTTTCAGAAACATACACACATTTTTTCGTCATATTATTCAAGCTACTGATATTTTCTAATCTTTATTTTTAATACGTAGCGAATTACATATTAATGTTATCAATAACTTTTTGTAAGTTTACAATAAATATACTTTTATAAGTTTTAAAAATCAACAAATTCAACGAACCGGGTACCCAGTGTTGGAACCGCTACCCGGTTTCGATTTCAACATTTTAGGAACCGTTGGTTCCGGTTCCAGATAATTAGGACGGGTACCCATCTATTATCATCCCTAATAATATCAATAACTTCCAATAAATAATTCCATGAAAGGGAGTCGTAAGCTTTTTCAAAGTCAACTATGAAAAACATAAATGTTTTTTTGGGAAGTTTACATTGCTGAGGTATAGGTTGGTTACAATTGTATGTAAATTTTATGTTCATTCATATTCTATGCACATAATATCAAATCCTAAAATTAAGTCACAAGATTTTCTAAACTTAACCTACTACTTTTAGGTGATTTATACCGATGCAATGAGTCATTAGAACATAACACGCCAACTTTGTAATTTAACCCCACATCAATATAATACCAACATTTTCTTTAAAATGGTCCCCACCAAAAAATAAAAAAAAAATGTTTTATATATATTAAAATATATGGTTGTGCCTATACATATTAGAAATGACATGAATATATAATAAAAAATAATAGGTCCTACATTGCAAAGTCTTTTTAAACTTGCAAGATTAAATCCTACATGGCAATAACAAGCCATTTGCAAGACCACTTGCAAAACCAATGTGGATGGTCTTATATGTGTTCAAGTTGATGGTTGCTTATTAGTGACATTGAAGTTTGAGAAGCTTAAGGTACGAAATATTGCTTAAGCCATTTGCAAGACCACTTGCAAAACCAATGTGGATAGTCTTATATGTGTTCAAGTTGATGGTTGCTTGTTAGTGACATTGAAGTTTGAGAAGCTTAAGGTACGAAATATTGCTTACTTAAACTAGTATCTCTTGTTTAACACGTTATAACGTATGATTTTACATTTGGCCTAGCGGTATCAAGGTGTTAGAGAGGTGTCCCTCCCCTAAAGGGTTTGAAGGTTCAAATCCTGTTGTGAACAATAAAGTAGTTTAAGAGTATGATTTAGTGTGTATTGACAGTTCCAAAAAAAATGCAGGTTAAGTTCGAAAATAATCAAAATATTGAAAATTGTTTTGAAATTGATTAATTAAATCAGTGTGTATTATGGGGTGTTTCAATAATTGAAGAGAAAATTTATCACAGAACCCAATCAGATGCAATGGTATAGTTGGATACCCTTAAAGATCAAATGTTTCATCTGGAGAGCCTCTATTGAGAAAATCTCATCATTGTCAGCTTTAAAAACGAGGGGCTCAGATATTGAAACCACCACATTTCTTCTATGCAAAGTGATCGTATGAATAAGCTATTTCCAAACAAATCAATCAAATGACAAAACACACACAATTTTCTCTTACTTCACACTACGATTAACATGTTCCAATTTACTCAGTAACAACAACACGATAAATGCCACATCAAAATCATTATATTTATCAAAGATACATTTGAGCAGATGTAGTCATTTAGGAAGTACAACTCCATAGCTTTCTTTCATTGAAGATGACAAAACGAAACCATCAATTTCTCTTCCCATCAATCTCCTCTTACCAATATCCAGTCAACCATATGAATAAATCATGATAAACTATGATTCAGCAGGTTGTTCCTCTGAAGGGGCTTCCTCATTACTTTCAGATTTATCACCCGATTTTTCACTAAATTTCAAAATAATCGCTCTCCCAAGTAATTCCTACATAAAAACAGAAGTAAAAAGGTTGAGACTTTTCAGGATTGGTATACAAATGACAAATCGAATTGATTACCTTCCCATCTAACGCCAATCTGGCAGAATCGGCTTCTTCTTTTGAGGAAAATGAAACAAACCCATATCCAGCTGAATTTCCTGAAGGGCTGAAAACAACCCTAGTGGAAACAGGATTGAAATCACCAAAGAATTGTTTAAGATTTGAAGCCCTAACTTTCCATGCAAGATTTGATACAAACAGCTTATGGCGTGTCTCACCCACACCTGGTAAAGATGGAGATCGAGGTGGTGTTGGTTTCTTGAATTTCTTTGCATATTCAACTTTCAGAATCCTACCCAAAAGTTCCTACACCAACAGAAATCAAGAATTATCGTAAAAAAAAATTGACATTTGAAGTCAAATGGAGAACTGATTTCTGATCGAAATCTATCAAATTTGTGATCACAATCATCGAAAACTCTCCTTCGTGTGATCTAGAAACAAATTTTACGTCTGATTTAGTTAAATAAGAATCTGAGTAACAAGAAAAAAGGTCTATTTTGACTATCAATGTAGGTCAAATGGAGGCCCTTATGAACATTTCTAAGCCATACCACCAAAGTTTTGCATTTTGAAGACTCAAATTCATGATTAAGAATAAATCGAACTACTTTTAAAAACTGTTAAAAACATTAGGAAAAAGTGAACTTACATGGGAATCGAATTTCTTGATTACAGCCATAGCCTCTTCACCAGAAGACATTGTGATAAACGTAAACCCTCTCTTCCCATCCTCCCTTTTTATTATCTATAACACAAAATATATATATATATATATATATATATATATATATAAATAAATTTCAACCGAAAATCACAGTATAATACAAATTGTACCCAATAAAACACTGAAAAAACATGTGTGTGATGCGAAGAATTAAACCTCAATATCTGCTACGGTTCCGCATTCGCCAAATAGATTCTTGATATCAGCAACAGAGAAAGACCATGGAAGATTAAGAACAAAAAGCTTCCTTTTGTTTTCTTCTTTCTCGGTTTGTTCCAATTTCTCTTCTTCTACTACTGAAATCTCTTGTTCGATTGCTGAGGATAAGAATACCTGGAATTTTCTTGAAATTGGAAGAGGGAGGGGATAAAAAGGGGATTTGAGGATAATTTTGGCCTTGGTTGTGGGAAATGAAATTGAGAGATTTAATTTTGTTGGGAAAAGTAATTGGGCGTTTGGAGAAGACGAGAGATGGAAGTGTGAGAGCTTGAGTGATTCAAGTGACGCCATTTTTGTTTCCCTCCTTTGAAGAAAGGATAAAGGGAACAAATAATATATCGTGTTATAGTCTCTTGTGTTGTGTTTTCTTGGATTTGGTAATTGGTAAGTTGTGGCCCAAATATCCAAAATGGGCTCCTAAGTCAAATATTCGTCCGTTAAACCCATCACATACCATATATGTAGTGGGTATCATCATCACATATTATATATGTAGTGGGTGTCACATCAGCACCATATTTCACTGCCACAAACATGAGATACTTACCACTAAACACACCACTCCACCTCATTTTTTTATTTAAATTTAATTCAAAAATACATTAAAATAATTTTTCTAATACTAGTTTTTCCATTAAATTAAAATATCAAATTACATTAAATAAAAACTACATTAATTGAAATTAAAAAAAAAAAGATAAAAATAACAATCAAAATAAAAATTACATTAGTTAAATTCAAAAAGAATTAAAAAAAAACATTTAAAAAAAAAAACTAAAAATTCCAACCATAAATAAAATAAACACCCCCTACGCCTACGTCGGGCTCGAACCGACTTTTTCATTGCTTGGAAAAGTTCCAAGTCTTCGTTCTCAAGGTCGTCCGCTTTCATTTTCAAGATTTCCATATCGGTTTTTGTTTGGAGTGTCTCTTGTGCCTCTTGAAATGATGTTTGTACTTCAATCATTTTTTGTTCCATCCGAGTCATCACCCCGGCCTTCGTTTCTTGAAGTTGCACATATCGATCAAATTTATCGCCAAACATATCCATAACACTAGAATTCGAAGATGTTGACGCCGCTTTTTTGCTTTATTTCTTCCAACGGGCCGATGAAGAGGTTGGTCGTTTTTAAGATCTATCGGATCGTCGTTAATGTCGATGTGTGTTCGGCCGTCCGATTGTTGAGAAGTTTCATCGGGGTTTCTCGAACACTTTGAACCAGAAGATTAGGAAGTTCCTTCCGTTTGCTCTTTCCATTTTGGGGCGTCTTTCAATTTTAGTTACGGTTTCATATACGGAAAAGTTTTGCGTGTTGGCGTTGTTTTTTCAAATTGGTCCATGGCCGCCTTGAAAACATCAAAATCGTTCGAGCCGCTTTTGCGTATGTTTAGGAGGTTGTTGTAGATTCCTCCAAACTCGGTGCATTTTAGTCGAATATCTCGCCATTTCGACGTAATTTGATCGGCATTTCGAGTTTCACTTTCCATTAACTCGTAAAAAATGGCTCGGACTTTTTCCCAAAAACTTCCGTAAGGCTGGCTATCTCCTACAATTGGATCTTCGGAAGCCGCCACCCATGCCTCCGCTAACTTTTCTTCTTCTTCTTTTGTCCATGGGACCTTTTCTTGGGTGGTAGTGGGTCGGGCCGGTTTTTTCCTTTTTTCTTTTTTGGTTGAGGTGGTGGTGAAGGTTGCGTTTCCGGAACAAAATCCGGCGAAAGTGGTGGTTGTGAGCTTGGTGGTAGTTGTTGTTGTGACGATTGTTGTTGGAATTGTTGTAGTTGTTGGAATTGTTGAAATTGTTGGTATTGTTGTTGCATTTGTTGTTGTTGGAAAGCCGGAAAATGTTGATATTGTTGTTGGAAAAGTGGTGTTTGTTGGATAGGGGAACCACTTTGAAGTAGATTGATAAAACCGCCTTGAGGCGACTCCATAGTCGAGAATTGGCGAGGTATCGTATCTAACGCAAAAGCGTTATCGGGTTTGCGATTTCTGTAGTTTGGAGGGGTGTTTTGGTTGGGATCCATGGTTTTTGGTTGTGAAGATGTAGTGTGTAGTTTGTGTATAAAGAAAGAAAAGAATGGTGTAAAAATTAAGAAGTTATTGTATTTATAGGTAAATAAAGTGGGTAATTTTTTTTAAACCAAATTAGTCGTTCAACGGGTAGCAGCAACGGTCAAACGGAGATTGGATTTGATTGGGCGTTTACATCCGTTGTGTGGAACACGAAAGACCACGAGCACGAGCTACCACGAACCAACGGGGCGGTGTGCACGACCGTTGTTCGTGGCCAGCTCAACCACGAACAACTTTGTGGTTATTATACCATATGGCCTAATGTAACTATCAATTTACACTCAACTCATCAATCCACTTTTTTTTTTCTAAAAAATTTAACTTCTTTCTTGTTATACAATATGATCCAATCTAGTTTTTCAAATTTGTTAACTATTTAACTTATACTAATCTTTTATTAAATGAATATTATTTATGATTATTTTATATTCTAATTAAAATTATTAAACATATTATAAGTAATTTTTTATTTTGAAACAAATAAATTATTCTAAATATAAAATTAGATAAAAAAAAATCTTCTATATTCATCAAACATATTTAATAAATTAGATAAATCAAACTATAATCAAATATAAAATTTTATATATGGAATATGCAAACTATATAATCTTTAAAAATCAAGATTAAAACTTAAATTTCGATATATATGTGTAAATATGAAATCAAAAAGCAATAAAAATAAAAATTTAATATTAAATGTGAAATATTCCAATTTATACTTTATTGATAAAGTAAAATAGATTCCAAATTTTTATTAAAAGTTTTAATATTGGATATGAAATGTGTCAATTTCATTAACAAACTTCATCTTATAAACATATAATCAAATATTTAAATAAAAGAAAAATGGTAATTAAACAAATGAAAAAACATCTACGAGTTGAATCGCATGGGTTGCTTAGGTCCTAGAGATTTATCATAAAAGTGGTGAGCGGCTCACATACAAACCTTAAGCGCTCTCCGACATGTCTTGGGTATTCTCCTAACGGTCTAGTCATTTTGAAATAGGTATATGAAAGCTTCAGTATTTTCCGGGTTAGTCTTAAACAGTCTTTATTGGTTCGGACTTTTTAATAGGGCGTCTTTTAATTAACACTATAAACAGCGACAAGCTTTCTAAATGCATGTTGTTTGTAACACCCGGTTTCTAGATACTAATTTTATTTTGTTAATTTGAGAGTTGGGTTGGCCACGACGTGGTGGTGTAGATCACCACGGCGTGGCAGCCATTAAAGCGTATATACATCATTGTGGTTACCATGATGTGGACATGCAATGGCCACAATGTGGTGACGCCATAATGACAAACCCTAGATTTTTGGGCATTAAGCCCTATCTAAAGGAAGTGGTGGCTAGGGTTTCCTCTGCCCTCAGCCTCCATCACCTCCAAAGCACCTTTGATAAACCCTAGCATCCCTTTTGAAGTTATTGGCTCATTTTTGGTAGTTTTGTAATTTGGGAAGGAAAAAGAAGGAGATCTTTTGCATAGATCATCAAGCAACTTGTTTCTACTCCTTGTCTGCACCTTCGGTCTTTGTAAGTCTTCATGGTTCCACCTTTTTGGTTCTCGTTTCATAGATCTAGGTTTTATAGCATGTTTTGGCTCATATTTGAGTTTGGGTTGGTTAAATGAGATAAAGTTTGCAACTTTATAGCTCTCTTTGGTCCCTTGGTCGCTATATCTTCTGGATCTAGAATTTAAATGAGTTTTGGGAGCCATACATGAGTTTTAGGTTATTTTCTCATCATTTTGACATACTTGGGTGAAGGACATGCATGGGTCATGCATGTCCATAAAGTTTGGATTTTTATGGACTATTGTGGTCCCAAGAAGCTTATAGTAAAGTATGAACAATGAGCTTTACGAATTAAGAACTTAATCCATTAAGTTGTCCTAGTTCAGTAGCCATGACGTGGCAAGATGGGTGCCTCAACGTGGCGAAGGAGGATGTAACGACTGTATTGCCTGGACTCTGTCATGGCGTGGTAGCATGCCTGCCACAACGTCTTAGCGGATTTTGATTGTGACCAAGTGGAATGGCCATGATATGGCCATGGGTTTGCTACAATGTAGAGGTTAGCTAGAGTTGACTTTGACTGTTGACTTTTTTATATGGTTTGACTTTTAGTTAAATTGCTAGTTTAGAAGGCAGACTAAGTGTAACACTCTGTTTATTTATTAGATAAATAAATTAATTAATAAACAAATAGTAGCCCTAAAATAAATAATTATATATCAAATGATGGTCTCGAAGGGCTAATTGTCACAGTTTTAGAAGTCAGGTGTTAAAAGTGTGAGTTCCGGACTCAGTTTGTAAATATTTATGAAGAAAAGGGCTATGCGGTAATTATTGGAACTTAAGTTGAAAAGAATGTGAGGAGGAGGGACTAAAAATGTTAGCATGGCTAACGTTTGATCATTCTGGCCTAATTTGTAAAGGGTTTTAGATGGTCGGGTTCAAATGGTCACTTATGGACTGACTGTGAAAGGATTTTGGATGCTGGGGGGCTTCTTTGTAAAATATGGCCTTATTTTGAAAGAAAATGTCATAGGGAGGGATCAGTCTTGCCATTATGGTAACAAGTTTGGTATGGAGGCGGGTATATATGTCACAGCAAACCCTAACCCTAACTAAGAGGGTGCAGTCGCTATCATCGGAGATCTCCAGCCGCCACCTCCACTCTCATGATCTCCGACGCCGCTCCACCACCTTCGTTGAGGTTGCCACCGCCGCAGTCGAAGCCAAAAACCACCAGGAGCGCCATCGTCGTCTCACCGATGACGAGGAGGGGGAGTAGGTTTCCTGACGTGATGCTCAGAGGTTACGTTCGCTTTGGTTGATGGTATCCCTTCCTCTGTGTTCTCCCGTAGCTACACATCGGTTTACAACCGCCGGCACCATCACCAAGGGCTTGTCACGATTGGGATGCATCCGACCAGCTCTTGCCATCAGGAGGTAAAGGCCGGAACCGGTGAAGGCTCATTCGTACATGCTCCATCGTGACGCTGTTGTTCTGCTGCCGCTCTCCGATCATGTTCGTGTGGGTGTGTGTTTCTCGGCTGGGAATCAAAAGAACCGCCACCACCACCATGAGGTGGTGGCTGTTATTGCAATATGTTGCTATCGCCGTTGCTGCTACCGTCATTTTTTACTTCTGCCATCGCCAACCACCACCAGGAGGGTGGCCGGATTCTCTTGCAAGAAGTTATCGTGGTGTGTGTGTGTAGCTTGGTCGGAAAACGAGAATAGCCACCGCCACTGCCACCACCGTGAGGTGGTAGCTGCCACCATGCACCACCGTGTTTATGTGTGTGTGTTAGTAGGTGTGTGTGTTTATTTGAGATTTAGCATTGTAAAGTGTAATTACAAATTGGAATAATAAAAGGAAAACTGAAAACCACCATCGTGAGGTGGTGGCTGCCGCCACCGGCCGCCGTGTCAGGTGGCGGTGTGCCTTGTTGGATCGTGACTTGTTTGGATGTTTGGACAAAGGGACTAACAAACCCTAATGGGCCCAATGAGGCTTAATGGGCCTAATAAACCTTAATGGGCCTAATGAACCTTAATTGATCAAAAGACATATCAATTGGGCCTATTGGGTTAAGATGGGGTTGGAAACCTTTATTAGGGTTTAGAAAACCCTAATATTGGATTTATGGGCTTGGACTTATCGGGACCCATATTTGGACATGGGAATAAAATTGTGTATTAATCCCAATCATACCATATGATTTATCTAGTAGAGTGATGGACTTAATAGATTAAGTCCTTAATGGGTTAAGTGAGAAACACTTAACCCTAATTGTCATTTTATGTGAAAACCCTAATTTCACTTGGGTTTATTGTTGGGCCTTTTATTGGGCCTTGATGATTGGGTTATTAATGGGCCATCCAAGATCAAGGAAATGGAAAAGAATAATTAATAGGCTTTGAGATAAGGCCCATATGAGGAGTTGGGTCAAATTTTGAAAATTAGGTCATAGATGGGCCATAGTTTGGGCCTTTATGATTATGTGATACTGGGCCATTAGAATGTTGAATGTTAAACTGGACTGAATGGTTGGGCCTTATGGTAAGACCTTGTAAAGGTTTGGGCCCGATTTGGAAAATTAGGCCATATGTTGGGCTTTGACTCATAGTTGACTTTTAGGCCTTTGGATTGGGCCTTGGGCTTGAATAAAGCTAAGTTAGGGGTAAAGTAGTATTTAACCCCAAGTATGTATTTATATGTGTTGGAACTCAATTATTAATTGGGTGATGTTTTGATGTTGACAGATCGGGAATATGTCATCCAGAAGCTGGGGGTTATGTCTACGGGACTTCACCAGTGTGAGGTGAGTTACCTGATGGGTTTTGGCCATAAGAACATCCTATGTGCTCATGCAAACCCTAATGCTTGGATCTAGGTTTCTCTATTGTACATGCCTTCATCCAAGACTTTAAACCCTAGATCTAGCATGTGATAATCAATATTAACATAAGGATAGGGTTTAGATCTTACCTTGATTGTTATGTAGCAATAACAATCTCAAATCCTCCTTGTAATGGCTTTAGAAATCTTAGAGTCACAAATGTCACTCCTCTAATGGCTCACAAACACCAAGAGCATGAGGATGAAGAAGGAGGAGAAGAGAGACACCCAAAAATGGTTGGAAACCCTAAAAAGACTCTTAGCCATGTTTTTGGTGCCCTAGGGATCTTTAAATAGTGAGGCTATTAGGGTTATCTAAAAAGGAAACCCTAATTTGACTGCTTAGGCCCTAAGCAACCCATGGACTCCCTCTTTAGAGGCCTAGGATGATTTCTAATGGGTTTCCCCATAGAATTCGTCCACCCCTCTAATATGGAGTCCATTAGCCCAATATTTAACTATCATACAATTGACAGTTCTAGTCCCTTAAGTTTAATTAATGTCTTTTAGCCACAAATTAATTCTTAATTAATTATTGACTAATATTTATTAAACAATATGATTTCTCCTTTAATATATTATTCTCATAATATATTAATAAATCATAATTAATCCTCTCTCTCTCTCCATAATTCATCCTATCAAGTTGCTTTGGTGAAGGCAACCCAAAATGACCATGCACCATCGGGTCAAGTACATACCAAAATAGTTATGGACTTAGACACTAATCCAACAGTCTCCCACTTGGATAATTCTAATAACTATTATGCGTATGACTTCAGATCCTGATCCGCAATCATAGCTTTCAAAAGCCGCTGTCAACTCTGATCTTATCAGATACGCGTCCTTTGGATAAGGGATCATATATTCTTCCATTCTAGATATCGTATAGACTGAGACATGAATTTAAATCATTCTCTCAGTCTATGTGTTGTTTCCCGATTTCTGATTTACGACGACTGACAACAAACTACAATTGAACACATCAAATTAGTCCCGACTTGGCCAAGCGCTTAGGTGTCATCACTAAATCATCCAGGGGCCCACAAATATCGCTTTTATCCCACTTTGGATAAAAGGAACGGATAAAATTTGATTCAATGCTTTCTTGCACTCACTCACCGAATCACACACAACAATATGTTTTATAACACCAAGTTACTGGTGCGTTTACATATTATCAATGTGTAACCGACTCGCAAGATACAACTCAAACATCTCAGTTTCAAGAATATAAGATATTATCATCTCACAAATCACTCGTGATAAAATCCATGAAGTGATCCAAGTGAGCTTGGGTTTAATCCAATACTCTAATCTTATAGCAGCACTTATGAACCCTGCAACAAACTTTTGCTATGTCTAAAACACTTTAGACAATCTACAGTCAGATTCATGACAGTCTTCTTTCATTCCTACTTCCAAAGAATGAGCGATTGTGGAGAGTTTGAATAATCTTATTATTCAAGAAGTCAAAACATGGAATGTGAAACACAAGAATAATACTAATACCATATGCTCCCAAACTTTGGGTATAAATAAAACATTTTATTTAATCACCATATTGATTATTCATTATTTGTTGTCTCGGGTAATCAACTTCTTATTTGAATTATAACAACAATTGTCCCATGCTCTTAGCATGCACACTATGTTTACCTATGATCCTTACCTTGTGAAATAGATCAAATGAGCACATTTCTAATCATACTCATTTCACAACTCCCAATCCTTATCATAAGTATAAGAATATCAAATTCTTGTCACTTATAGAATATGCTAGATTCTAACATTTTATGCAATGATCCTTTCGTAAAGTCATAGCTCAAAATTATCAAGACTTAGCCAATCTCTATCAGAAACAATTCTATAGATATGATGTCTCTCACTCAAAGTACATTCCTTTGAACATCCTTCTTGCATAAAAGTTTCTAATCTAGACATTGATTCTCGATATCCAACTCCCAATATGGAAACATTTCCATATTTGCCATATGACAACTTATTCTAAATAGAGTCTTATCTATTCATAATTATGTCAATATGGTCCATCCATGACTATACTTCTAACTGTCCACAAGCGACCAACCCTTGGTGAACCTTAGATTGTCCTTGGCAGTTATTTAATTATTTTAGTCAAAACCGATTATATTTGCTTTTTCCCTCTAAATGCCCTAGGCATTTGGAAAATTTTAGAACGGTCGAATATTATAGCATATGCAATTGATCATATACCCGAAGCTTATGGGATACAATTCATAATGAAAAACATGATACTTTACCAGTTTCTTACTATAATATTTCTATTTGCTGTGTTCTTAAAAATTCGAACTACGAAGATGTATGTCGTAATCATAATTGAACTTTGTGAATGCAAATAATAAATATACCCTTGACTAAATTCAATTAAAATTTCTCGATCTAAGCTTTTAGATTAGAAACAAGGTATAACATTATCTCCCTTAATTATAGCAAAAACCACTTTCAACCCCTGCAACATTGCAAAGTGAAACTTTTGTTTTTATATAATTAATTTTGCCAACTTGAAATACTAAATAATTATCATGCTCCCACCAACATGATGATTATATCCATTCCAGCATAACATTTATGCTCCCACTAGCTCTGACACGTATTTAGGAACCAACTAAACTTCTAGGAATCAATACTTATTGATTTCCAAATTTCATTGTTTCTAATATGATATGCTTCGATAAGCCTTTATCTAAGCTTCTCAAAATCACACACCTTTCCTTAGACAGCTCACATGTGTGTTCAGAACTTATTTTACTAAGTCCCAAATGTTCAGACTAATTGCCAAATCTCACAATTCGAACTATGAAAAAGGGATGTCGTAATCATAATCGAATTTGAGAATGCAATTTACATAGTTGCTATCTCCTTAAAATCTCACTTAGTGAAAGCGTTTCCTCACAATCATTTTCATGAAGGAGAGAAACCTTATGACACTTAGATTTTATGGTGTATGTGCTCCTATCCATGTGAATTTTCCATTACCATAATCGAAAGATAATGTTTGTGGCAAATTCAAACTCTTATGGACAAAACTTGTTTATTCTTAATTTCTTGCCATCAAGGGTCCCACCATTGCTTCCAAGTTATCTAGCAGCTCACCTATGCCAGTCAATGTACTTTCATTGAACAAGGTGTTTGCCTTATGCATTCTAAGGAGAACTCGTAAAACTCATATGCATAATCACTCAACAGGATTGGCACAAAAAATAGAATTTTGTCAACACGATAGGTTACAAATCTCAAGTCGTGTGCTAGTGTTTAATAAGTTTACTCTTGATTAGTTCTTGAACCTTTTCAAGATCTTCAGACTCCCACTGACCTCTTGACATATTAGATTCTCTTATCAAGAAACATTTCTTGATTAACAAATATCCACGAGTTTGTGTATGTCTATATCAAGACAAAAAACATTACACACATTTGGTCTTAGTTGGTCTTAGTCTTATCCAAGACATCACAACTTACCAATTTCAAACGTGAAACAGTAAGAAAAACAATTTTCTACTTCAAATTTGAGGAGTGTGTGTCACTCAATTCACAATCTTGGAGTACGATTCTAAGACTTGAGTTTGGAACGAAGTGTGACTCATCATTTTGATTTAACCATTTCAACAATTTCTGATTCCTCTTCTTTGCCATACTAGTGCACTAAGATGTCCTTAGAGGATCAATTGTGATATGTTTCTTAATCATTAAGATGATCACAAAATCCGATACCAAAGTACTCTCCCTTCTTATTAGATTTTAGAAACTTTTTATGTTTCTGCCTAATTGATTCTTCATATTCGTTCTGCCATTCATTGAAACTTTTCAATGATTCAAAATTCCACTTAATCTTGTAAGCATAACCACTTTTACTAGCCTTTTATAGTCTTATTGTTATTTGTGATGGACTTGACTAGTGCACAACATTGTGAACCCGTTCTTCTAGTCCTTCACTTGACTCTTTGTCAAGGGATTAGTCTTAAATTCTCTAAGTACCAAGATTTCCATACATCACATGATTCAAATCATATGATTCCATGTTTATGTCCAATTGAAACTTGGGTGATGGGAATCTTTCCTTACTTAGAAAATTTTGACACTACCATAAATAACATAACTAAGAATCACATCCATTTGTAGAAATACACAAACATCAATTTTTCACAACGATTTCATTGCAAGGATATACATAAATAAAATAAATCAAAAATTTTATTTTATTCATAAAAGCAGTGGAAAAAATGTCCTTACAATGCAAAATCAACTGAAAAACTATGTAATCAAATATTCCTAACAACTTTATCATAACTTCCTAAGCTTAAAATATGATCTTCGAATCCATGCGATCGTTATCCATTTCTTGTTGATCAGACTCATCTTGCTCTTCCATCAAGCTTCCTCTATTTTCTCTGATTCTGCAAAACATTCAAATGTAATCTTATCACATTATGTATTAAGAATCAATGAATAGGAACTTAATGGAGTTAGATAGTGGATTTTACCTGAAGTAGAGCCAAACGTCTTGACTCTCCCATCTCTTAGATCTCTCAGGTAAAATGGGCAACTTCGTCTCCAATGCCCCTTTTCTTGGCTATAAAAACAAATTGACTCTTTTGGAACAACACACGGAACTACTTCAGACTTTGCCTTTCTCTTATGATCAAACTTTTTGACCATGGCATGCCTTTTGTAGCCATTACCTATATCCATAGAGGCATGGAAGGCAGATCCACCAATCAACTTTGCTTTTCCAGTGCGCCAAATCATTGCTGATTCAGCAGCAATAAGCATATAGGTGAGATCGATGAGGGTTACGTCATGGTTCATCATATAATACTCTCTTGCGAACTCACTATATGAGTCAGGAAGTAACTGAAGAATCCAATCAACAGCCAGCTCCTCACAGACAACAGATCCCAACATTCTTAACCTATCAATGTGTGACTTCATCTCTAGGACATGTGCACACACTGACTTTCCTTCTTCATGTTTACTTGCCAAAAGGGCTTGAGTGAGTTTGAACTTTTCAATCCTTTGAACTTGTGGGTTAGGGAGAACAATAGTAGGAGGTGGAGGAAGTGAAGCATGATCTCGTGTTCCTCGATCGAATCGTGGAATATCATCTTCATGTGAAAAGCTTGTTCCACGGGATTTGGGAAGACCATAGTTGTCATACTTTGACATCTACAAAACGGGAGAAAAAATTCAAGTTAGTTGATTGATTGAGTCCTTAATAAATCACCCAAATGAGATATTAAGGCTAGGACCCAACACAATACTCTACAACTTGGGAGAGGGATGTTGTAACCCAAATTGCAGAACATTTGAAGGTAAGTGAATGACGATTCACTAATTTTCCACCATGAAAAACAAAAGGAGATTAAGTTTTAAATGTATTGAAAAACTCCTAGATCCTTTGAGATTCATCGAAATTTTCAATGGCGTGTTTAAATCTCGATATGCCCCTCGATTTGTGACTGGGATGCCGAGGATCACAAAACAGGGTGTGAATAATCATGCAAACTTACATGGTGCCCCCAATGTTACAGTCACCTATTCGATGTGCCAGTTAACCACACACGCTCCACCGAACTATGACAAACATTGAGTCACTGATATGGGCATATTTAGTTATAAAATTCATGCATTATCTTAATACTTTATGTTGATTTTATCTCATTTAATGAACAAAAGGTGCTTAATTAGTTTATAATTTCATTTTTCAGCAACAATTACATGCTCGGATGGAAAAGGAAGCGGAACTAGCAATTGGAGGCTTGGATCTTGGATTTTGAAGAAAGAAGGATGTTGCTGGACAACTTGACCCCTCGTCAGTGTTTTGGCCGTATCTCATGAACCGTAACTCCGATTGACGAGATTCAAAATGTTCTGAAAAGTAGACACAATTTCGGACGACTTTCGTGTTTTGAGAAAATGCTGATTCGAAACGTACTCGGCGAGTAGGGTCGATTACTCGCCGAGTTGGTCAGAAGTTTCGTGATTCTGGACGCGCTGACTTGCCGTGCACGGGTTTTAAGTGACGGACTCGCCGAGTAGGTCACTGGACTCGCCGAGTAGCCTCTGTTTTGTGAAAATCTATATAAAGGGACTTTCAGATCGATACCCTAGCATGGAGAGAAACCCTAGGAGGCTGAGAAACGATTGGAAGTGCTACTAGGTCGTGAGGAACTGAAGAATCAACCCTACATTCAATTGTGAAGAGAATCAAGACAATTTTGGTTTATTCTTAGTAACTTTTTGATTTGAATCATGTTTATATACTTTGATTTCGTTTTTGAGTTTATGTTTACTGCAATCATGAGCTAAAAACTTATTCTTCTGTTAGGGTAGACAATTTTGTGAACATGGATTGATTATTTGAGTAGGATTAATTTTAATTGGTAATTATGTTTTGTTAAGCTTGTTAAAGAACCTTATGTGTTGACAATAACTATTCTTCTATTAATAAATCAGTAATTAAGTTGTATGAACATCTCTTAGTTATTAATTTCATATGACTTATTGTGACCACATAGTTGTATGTATAGGAATAACGAATGTGAAACTAGAATTAACTAGAAGATAGGTAAGTTAATGTGTGAGATTGTTTGATGAACATCAACAATAGGTTAATTGAAGGGTCAATTTAATTAACCATTACAAGTCTTACTTAACCCGAATCAATAATCTAGGAAACCCGTTAATTTAGACAACTGGCCATTGCTTGAATTAATTTGTTTTCTAAGAATTAGAAATAGCGAACGTGAACCTAATTATCTTAATCGGTAGCCAATGAAGAATTAATCCGATACATTAAAATCATCCATGGGAACAAATGAGTCGTACCTAAACAGAAGTCCTCTTTACTATTGAATTTAGTTGGTAATTAATTGTTTTAGTTGCTAGTTAGTTAATTTGTGTGTTGGTTATTCTAATTAAGTTTCTAGTCTTGTAAAACTAGAGAAAACCCCCATTTTGTTATTTGTTTTATTTAGATAATATTAGCATTTATTTTAATTGTTTACCGTTCCCTGTGTTCGATACCCTACTTGCTTGAACTATATTACTAATCGATAGGTACACTGCCTTTCGTGTGTTTATTTTGTGTCTAAGTTAGTAGGATTAAAACTAGTTGGTTTTACACACATCAGTCACCCTTTGCTTCCTTTGCTTAGAACCATTTAGTGTGCCAGTTAACCACGCACGCTCCACTAACGTCTTTGCAAAGGCACAAAGTGTAATTTCATGGAATTGCATCAATTCACTTTTGCCTAAAGTAACTAAGATTGGGAATTTTGTATAAAACATTTAGTTACTTTATACTTCATTATACTTTTAATGGAAAGGGTTTGCCCTATCTTACCTGTTCGGCCAACGACCCTCCACTAGTCAAGAGTGCGGTGGGTAAGAGTGGATACCCATTTAATCGCCATTTTATAGGCAATTTCCTTAAACACCCCTTATAGACCAGCTTCGTGAATGAGGTCTACTAACGGTAAGACTAGCAGTTTAAGTTATACATATATAATATTATACTTTTAATGTTATATATAATATAAGGGTGTATTTTACACTTTTAAAATACTACGTGGTCTAATTTAATAAATCATACTTTTAATTTAATTAAATGTAAACCATATCACTATGGATTTATTAACTCCTTTTTAATTATACACTTAATTAATTTAATAAAACCATAAGGGTGCAATTTGAACTTTTTCAAAACTTAGGGTTTTAGAATTTAACATTTAAAATTAAACCTTTTAATTAAAATTTAAATTCTAAAACTTGAGGGAAAGTTTTGAAACATTTCAAATCATTAGGGTTTAGAATTTGAATATTTCAAATCAAACCTTTTAATCAAAATTTAAATTCCAAAACTTGAGGGCAAGTTTTAAAACTTTTCAAAACACAAAGGATCAAATAGCAAATAATTTAAATTAAACAATTAATTTAATGATTATCTAAATTTGACCTAGTCAATATTACTTGCAAGATAATTTACCAATTTAATCCAAATAATCAATTAATATCATATAAGGAAATTATCATTCAATCAAATGGTAATTATCTTTTGTTTGGTCAAGGATATACTCAAATATATGACAAAATTCGAATATTAATGACCCAAAGAAATTAAGGCAAGTATCCTCAAGCAAAACAACAAGAAATCCCGAAATCTACCCTAACTGACGCTCGAACTTGCCGAGTTGGAGCTACTCGCCGAGTCCACTATGGAACTCGTCGGGTTCATCAGTCTAGGGCACAAAAAAACGATTTTCAAAGCTTGAACAAATAAACAAGGCATAAATACAAAAGAAACCAATCAAGGCTCTGATACCACTGATGGGTTTTGGCCATAAGAACATCCTATGTACTCATGCAAACCCTAATGCTTGGATCTAGGTTTCTCTATTGTACATGCCTTAATCCAAGACTTTAAAACCTAGATCTAGCATGTGATAATCAATATTAACATAAGGATAGGGTTTAGATCTTACCTTGTTTGTTATGTAGGAATAACAATCTCAAATCCTCCTTGTAATGGCTTTAGAAAGCTTAGAGTCACAAATGTCACTCCTCTAATGGCTCACAAACACCAAGAGCAAGAGGATGAAGAAGGAGGAGAGGAGAGACACCCAAAAACGGCTAGAAACCCTAAGAAGACTCTTAGCCACGTTTTTGGTGCCCTAGGGATCTTTAAATAGTGAGGCTATTAGGGTTATCTAACAAGGAAACCCTAATTTGACTGCTTAGGCCCTAAGCAACCCATGGACCCCCTCCTTAGAGGCCTAGAACGATTTCTATTGGGTTTCCCCATAGAATTCGTCCACCCCTCTAATATGGAGTCCATTAGCCCAATATTTAACTATCATACAATTGACAGTTCTAGTCCCTTAAGTTTAATTAATGTCTTTTAGCCACAAAATTAATTCTTAATTAATTATTTACTAATATTAATTAAACAATATGATTTCTCCTTTAATATATTATTCTCATAATATATTAATAAATCATAATTAATCCTCTCTCTCTCTCTCTCTCTCTCCATAATTCATCCTATCAAGTTGCTTTGGTGAAGGCAACCAAAAAGGACCATTCACCATCAGGTTAAGTACATACCAAAATAGTTATGGACTTAGACACTAATCAAACATTACCTTCCAGTAGGGGTGGGTCTAAGGCACCAATGCCGGCCCACCAGTAGGTGACTATGTTTGAGATGATTATCTTTGTGATAATTATCTGGTTGCCATTATTTGATATGCTTATTGTGCTGGGATGCTATGAGATATGTGTTAGTAGCAGTAGGGGTACAATAGTCCCCAGTTACCGGTTGAAAGATACCGAATACGGTTACCGGTTGAAAGATACCGAAGGGGTGGACAAAACCCATGCATGCCTAGCAATATGTTTATGATATGTTCTTATGTGACCAGTATGGTTATGATATGCCATTATGTGAGTAGTGTGTTTATGATATGTTATTATGTTACCAGTATGGTTATGATATGCCATCATGTGATTCAGTATGTTTATGGTATGTTATCATGGAACCAATATGTTTATGACATGTTATTATGTGATGGTGATAGGGGTGAAATAGTCCCTGAGTACCGGTTGAAAGATACCGAAGGGGAGGTTAGCTCCTAGTTACCGGTTGAAAGATACCGAAGGGGAGGTCAGTTCCCAAGTACCGGTTGAAAGATACCGAATAGGAGGTTAGCTCCCGATTACCGATTGAAAGATACCGAAGGAGAGTCCAACTCCCAGTTATGCCAAACAGATACCGGTTGAAAGATACCGAGGGATAGACATTACGTGGTATGTGGTATGATGTGGGAACTCACTAAGCTTTTCAGGTACTTTGTTTTCAAAGGAAGGGAATCGGCTCGATCGCAACGCATCACACCACGATTTCCGCACACGAGATCCTTGGGATTACACTCTGATACGGTTTTATGATACTATGTTTTGATTATTGACACTTTGGTTTTGACATGAGATATTAATATGAATGTTTTTATACTAATGGTGTTATGTAATAACTTAATTAAAACGAAATTTTTGGCCTGTATTCTTGGGATGTTACACTAAGGGTTGCTTTGTGTGATTATGTAGGAGGTGTGTAGTACCCGCTTTACGATTGTGTGAGTTTGTTAGCTGTCGATTGAGCCAGTGAGGTGAGTCTTCTCGCTATATCATGGAGGGTGATAGATTATCTTTGTGACTCTTGCATGAAAGGTTGTGGTTGGATGACAACACTTGTATCAAAGATTGTGGTTGGATCACAAAACCTGCATATAATACCATGGTTGGATCATGGCAGGAAAAACTATAGTTGGGTTGTAGCATTAGAAGTGACTATAAGATTATGGTTGGATCATAGTATTCACATTGGTTGAAACAAACTCTAGGGTTTGGGCCCACTTTTATGTATGGTATGTGGTATTTTGGGGAAAATCAATAAGCTTTGTGCTTATGGTTTTATGTTTTATACTTTTCAGGCACTTCTGGTTCCAAAAGGAAGGGTCCGACTTGATCGCACTATATCCTCTGGAGTTTATTTTCTGCATCACCGATTTATGATTTTTACTATGATGTTTATAACATATTATATTGTGATTGTCTTTTACCAAAATGTTTGAACGATTTTTGGTGATTGAGAAATGAAATTTTTACTTAATATTTTTGGGACGTTTGTAACACCTAGTTTCCAGAATAGATCGGCTTAGGGCATCAAAGAATCAAGGACAGACTTTTAGGAAAATAGGTGTCATGACATAACCATAAGGGGGTCACAACATGACATTATGTTGCTCACGTCGTGAGGCAGGTTGCAACCCAAGCCCATGATCGTTTAAGGTTTCCTTCGTATATAAACCCCCATACACTTCATTTTAGGGTTCATTAAAAGCCTCCTTCATCCTTAAACATTGAAAAACCCTAACCCTATCCTCTCCTTATGATTCTTTAGCTTTTGGTGGCTTGAAGAAGAAGGGATCACTTTAAGAGCATAAATCTAGCTTGGAAGCTTCATTCACATCCTCTAACAACATCTTTAGACCCTTGTGAGTAACCAAGATTCAAGATTTATGATTCCTTGTCGCTAGATCTATGGTTTTAGGCATAATTATCCATGGTAAGATGAGTTAGAGTGTTGGGACTCCATAAAGTTAGCAACTTTATGGGTCCTTGGTGTCCCTTGGTGATTATATGTGGTGGATCTAAATTTTGGGTGATGTTTGAGCTCTTACTTGACGTTTTGACCTCCTTTTCTTCATAAATGACCTAATTTGAGTTCAAGTCTTGTAGTGGACATGCAAGACCTTAAATCCTCGATTTCTATAGTTGTTGGGGTGTTAAGAAGCCTTCTAGAGGAGGTGGATTAGTGGCGTAATGGATTAAGGGGTTTTATGTTGGGTTAGGTATCTAAGCCCATAACTATAATCGGTATGTACTTGATTTCATAGTACCGTGGTCCTTTTGGGTTGCCTTTACCCTAGCAACTTGACAGGATGACTTTTGGAGAGAGAGGTTGAATTTATTATTTGGAATAATAAATTGATTTATTAATGTATTATGAAAATAATATATTAATTAGAAATCATGTTATTTAATTAGTATTTAATCAGAAATTAATTTTAGGATTAAAGGAATTGATTAAAAGAACAGGGGATATTTTACAAATCATTGATAGTTGTGAAATTGGGCTGGTAGACTCCTTAGAATGGAGTGGATGAAATTCTATAGGGAGGCCATATTGATTTCGTCCAAGGCTTCTTGGTAAAGAGTCCATGGGTTGCTTAAGCCTTAAGCAGGAAATTAGGGTTTCCTCTAGAAACCCTAGCAGCTCTCAACTATATAAAGACCCCATAGGCTTAGGATTTTTGGCCAATGCTTGCCAGAAGAAACCCTAGCTGAAATTCTAAGTGCTTCCTCCTCTCTCTTATCATCCTCTTGCTAGTGGTGTTTGTGAGACATTAGAGGTGCAACATTTGAGGCACTAAGCTTTCAAGAGTCAAGGATCTACAAGGAGTTCTTATTATTACTACATAATAAGCAAAGTAAACATCAAAACCCTTTTGTTATATAATTTTCGAAATTGTATGCTAGATCTAGGGTTTATTGCTTTGGTATTCAATTGCATGTTCAACTAGTGAAAAACTTATATCCAAAGCAATTAGGGTTGCCTGATCACGTAGGATGTAGTTATGCTCATAACCCATTATTTTATTCATCAAAATTTATTCAGACAGTTCTCACGAGATGAGACAATGCATGCTATGTCGTGAGGATCAAAGGACCAAGACTATTTTGTCTTTTAGTGCCTCGTAACGTGACCACTAGATTGTCACATCGTGAGGGGCAGTTAACCATTGACTTTATTGACCGTTGACCGTTGACTTTTTAACCATTTTGAATTTGGATTAAACTTAAAGTATTTGGGGTGTTGATTAAGATTCTTCCATGTTTTGGTGCTAGAAGGCTCGTGGGAGCAAGCAACGTAGAAAGGGAAATGCATCATAGTGTATTTAGGTTCTTCGTTTAAGGTGAGTTTTCCTCACTGTACACATGGGTTGAAGGCACCAATGTCAACCCACTATTTTTGGTTATCATTTAGTAGAGAGATGCCCTAGGGGCTGTATGTAGCCATGTAGGATAGACTGAGGACTCTTGATCTAGTCTTTTTTTTCCCGTTCCTTGTTTGGTCGTGGCTCTAGAGCAAGATCATCTGTTCGGGTGGCTATCTCACCTATGGTTCCTTATGGTTATGCATTCAATGGAGAGTTGCTAATAGCGGAGCAGGGTGCTATGAAGGGTCTAGTAAGTGGTAATGATTTGTATGATTAGTAGTTGCCTGTATATATGTGCTTACATGATCTATTGTTTGTATATATATGTGGGTATATTATGGCGATTGAGGTTGAAGTGGTCCTGATGTATGTTGTAGGGCAAGAGACGAGGTGCGGGCCATCTGTAAGCCATAGGCACATAGTCTCGGGAAGAGTGGTTAGGTTAAGGAAACATGCCAACATACCTGGGGTAATCCAGTCTGATGACTATGGACCCAGTATGCATGCTTGTATATATGTTCTTTTATGTGAAGTATTTTAAGGGAACTCACTAAGCTTTGTGCTTACCTAGTTGTTTATTTTTTAGGTTTTATCGGTGATTGTGGGAAGGCGAAGGCATGACTATACACACCTATTAGCAACATTAATGATTCCGCATTTATTATATTACTCTGACTTTCAACAAATGTAATTTGGAATAAATCATTTTCTTAAAATGGATTTATAATTATCAAGTTTTACCTTAATAAAAATGAAAAATTTTGTTTATGAAAATGGGACATTACAAGTTGGTATCAAATCCCTGGTTTGAGGGATTTGGAGAAACACTTGTGTGAATCCGAACTCAAAATAGCATCCAAGAATTTCACAAAACATTTTTGAAAAATAATTTTATAATAAAAAGGGTTAGGTTAAGGACATTGGCTCGGTCTCTTGTCATGTTCTTGTTTGATTGTTGCCTTAGGATCAGGAATGTGGGCCTTTGACTTATGCATGGTTTTACAGGAAGATGTGGTGTGTATAGTCAGTCAGATCCCGAACATGAGAGTGATCCCCAAAACCCAGACATTTTATATGTGTTGAATTTGAACTTGCTGATATGAGAATTATTAGAAAAGCATGCTAGTGAATAAGCTAAGGTTCTTTTAGGAACTGTTGGATAGTAATGCCTGATTTCTATGATGCGTTGTGGTATAGGGAATTTTTTGTTATATGTTATTTTATTGTGTGAATGCTAAGTGTATGTTGTATAGTTGTATACGGTTGGGATTAAATGGCCTTAAAATGATTGACTTATCCTTATTTCCTATTCCTTGTTTGGTTGTGGACTTAGGGTAGAGTTAATTATTCGACGGTCTATCTAACCCCATATTGTGTACAACAAGCAAGCACAAAGCAATCTGCGGTGCGAGAGTGAGGACAATCCTAGGAGGATTGCACAGGAAGTTAGTTGTGTCTCTTAAGTAGTAGGTGGGTGTCAGTACACCTATGAGTGGTCTAGTGCAATGACTTAGGACCTTAGGATGGATTTTGAATCGACTACAGATAAGTGTGGAAGGTAGTATGGGCCTGTACTACAGAAAGCACAGTATCCATTTGAGATTCAGGAGGAACACCGAGGCTACTAAGGAATTAATAGGTGGAGGCATGGTGTGTTAAGAATTGTGTTTGATGCTTGACCTTTTTTGTTGTATATTTTTTCAGTATGGTGGCTATCAGACGATCAAGATTAGGTACTAGTGGCACTGTGAGGGCAGGTCCGAGTGATGAGGAGATCCGCATAATCATTGCTACTGAAGTGGTCATGGCAATTAAGGAGGCGATTATGGAGTTGGTTATGTTGGTTAAGACCGCGTTGATCGAGGAGTTTGACCGATGCTATATCACCATCACGTAGTGAACTGTTGTCGTAGCCACAATAGTCGTCGCCATTGTAGGATTTCAGAGAGACGGGGCGATGCAGTACTGGGAGTTCTGTTATATAAAGCCTCCGGAATTTAGAGGAGACAGGTACCCGATTATCTCTTTGAGATGGATATCTGATGTGGAGGGATGTTTCTACACGTGTTCGTATCCCGATGATTAGAAGTTGAAATTTGCGTTGAATCTTCTTCATTGGGGTGCGAAGGATTGGTGGGAGTTTGTGACCCAGGGATTCTTGCATGTAGAGCGAGCCACAGTGACTTATGAAAAGTTATTGGATATGTTCCGAGCGAGTACCTATCACTCAATAAAATGCCTACTTCGGTGACGGAGATCACCAAGATGTTTATGGAGAGAGCTCTTTTCTGCCCAGAGTATGCCGTTTAGAGCAGGTGCAGAGGTCATGATACTTGAGTATGATCAAGAAGGAGATTCAGGAGTTTGTATCATCTCAGCCATACCAGACCTTGACAGAGTTGCAATCAAGCGCCATGAGGAGGGAGATTGAGTTGGAGAACCAGAGGAAGGAGGAGAGGACATCTTCAGGGCAGTATCAGCTGACTGCCAAGCGGTTTAAGTTTGCCAACTCAAGTCCAGAATCATTTGACAGGGGAGTTCTGAGTGTGGCAAGTGTGGGAAATGTCACGGTTGAAGGTTTCGATCGTTTGCATGTCATATGTGTGGCAATGAAGGACATTTTGGTAGGGATTGCAGACAGAGTACACGGTTTTGTTTCCATTGCAGCTAGGAGGGCCACAGCAGAGCTCGTTGTCCCTTTCTCATTCTCATCAAGGTGCAGAACCCTACACCCCTAGCTTGACAGTTACCTAACGGAAGTTATGGGATGGCTGGAGTCCCAGAGATTAAGGTTTGAGTTATCAGTTCTTCGATACGGCTGGGTACTTCATTGTTGATATCATTGTATTTTATGTTAATGTCCTGAAAGTTCAATTGTAATCTTGAATGATGAGATGAATGAAATTATCTTATTTAGCTCTAGTTTTATGTGATTTCTTATTATGAAGAGATTGATTATTGTCCTTGGAATTTTGATTGTGTGCTGGAATTTGTGAATGTTTTTGTAGGTGCAAATTCTCCTAAGTAGATGGATGTTAGGGAGGGGATCAAGTAGTAGAGTTCAAGTTGTCCTGGAATTTGAAGGATTGTTAAAGTTGTCAGGGTGTAGCATATTCCAAGTAGGGAGAGAGGAGACTTCGTAGCAGCAAGACCTTATGCCAAGGTTCAACTCTCAGCCAGATTACTCCAATTCAAGACTTTCGTGCAACTACTTAGTCTTTTAATTTTCAGGTCGGGGTCATCACCAACTAATAAATATATTTTTGGGTCCTCTTAGTTTTAGTGGTATTAGTAACTTGTAGGGCATCCTCGTGTTTTAGACTCCAGGGTGTTTGGAGCCCGAGTCAAGGGTTGTGTGGAGGACTTCCTTTTCTGTTATTATTTGATTGGGGCGTACAAGTCTGAAACATGGCCCAAAAGATCGATAAGTTTAGTTAATTCTAGTTGGTTCAGTGTGTGTACGCTAGGCTGGGAGTGCAGTTATTGGTTAGCAGGTCGGGGGTAAGCCCGAGTGCTGTTAGTGCTTAGCGGATTGGGGGTAAGATTGAGTACGGTTATTAGTTAGCGGGTCGGGGGTAAGCCCGAGTGCAGTTATTGGTTAGAAGATCGAGGGTAAGCCCGAGTGTTGTTAGTGGTTAACAGATCGGGGGTAATCCTGAGTGTTTTCAATGGATAACAGAGCAACGATGTTAGAGTAAAGTAGGAGCACGATCTAGTTTAATATGTGATTGTTGGGTTTCCTTGCGTTGGTGCATTTATATGCGAGGTTAGCATAAAGGTAGTCGGCCGTGTTGAATCATGAAAGTGACCCTCTTAAACTTGACATACCGCAGCCTTCCAAGATCCGTAGTGAAGTCAGTTCAGCAACTGAATCCGAAGTCATCATCATTCGCAGTTCACTATCTAGCTTTCTTAGTTTAGCTTTTTATCTGCTTTTCTTAAAATACTCTCTTTTGTCCAGTGTGCCTTGCATGGCTACGTTTAGATAGTTGAACAAGTGTAATCTTTGAGCCTTTATATATAGGACTCAATGTTTCTTATTTATATATATATATATATATATATATATATATATATATATATATATATATATATATATATATATATCAGATAACACTTCGCATCTTGAATCTCATATCTAGTGTTATTTCTCTCATCTATCTTACTCATGAAGTTCACTATATTATATCTGAATACCATATCTCTTCGGAGCAAGTCATTCTTGACTTAATCACTAAGTTTGATCTTATTTACTAACTCGGTCTGAATGCATTCCTTGTTAAGAATCAACTTATGTGTATACTTGATATAACATCTGCTGTCATTTATATTTCCTTACATTTCCGCACCTAACTCTCTAGTTATCTAACTCTAACTTATTATTATTATTGAGCTTTTAGATCCTTTGAGATAAACTATTCTGCAACTATACTTGTTCTAACGTTTGTTCAAGTGTGTCTCAAGTTTTTCTCTCAACAATTGGTATCAGATCCAAAGTGGTTGCCTTTTGAAGCAAAACTCTGATTTTCAAAAATCCTTCTATACCACTGAAGCTCATCTCTTCAAAATAAAAAAAAAAATCAAAACAAGGAAATATGGCACAAGCATTATCTCTTAATGTATCAAACAGTGTTGGTGGTTTGAATAGAGCACCAATACTTGTGGCAAATGAATATCACCACTGGTCCCAGAGAATGGAAAGATATTTAAGGAGACTTGGAAGAGCCGTATGGAGATCTGTTGAAGAAGGGCCTCACGTTCCTGTTCTTACTCCAGTACAAACCGATGGAGCTACATCCATACTAGGAGGAGGTCAACCAACGTTGAATCGTCCCACCAAAGACGATCTAGACAAAATGGAAAATGACGTTATTGCCTTTTATGAGATTTCGTGTGGAGTTGCGCCTTGCAACTTCGACATAATCATAAATTGCAAGTCTACAAAGGAGATCTGGGATGTACTGAAAAACCTGTATGAAGGAACTAAACAGGCTCAAGACAAAAAAACTTACTACTGCACTCAATGAGTTTAATAACTTTAAAGCTCATGAGGGTGAAAGTTTGGAAGATTCCTTTAAAAGGTTTAACATGATAGTCACTAAGCTATCCAATGCTGGCACTATCCGAAGAAACCATGAAACAAATCTTCAGTTTCTTAAAGGTTTAGGAAGACACTGGACGAATGCCAAAATGATTGTTCAAGGGGATAGAAAAATTCATTCTCTCTCTCTCTATAAGCTCTATGGTGAACTGCAAGCCCAAGAGTCTATCGTACTCAAAGACTGTGCAGACTTCGGTGGTCCGCTAGCCCTTGTAGCACAATCTCCTCACTCTCAATCATACTCCGTACCATATGACAACCCTCCGCAGTCATATGAAGCAGACTCGGAGTATGACGACGAACAAGAATTTCAGAATGCAATCGCTCTTGTCAGCCAACAATTCAACCAACTACCACCTTCTTCATTTCGAAAGAATCAACAGTATAACAAACCAGCCTTCAACCAAAGTCTTAACACTCAAAACAATCACTCTCGTTTCGCTAAAAACACTCACCCACCACCATAGTCACAAAATACTCAACCTTAGGAGGCACCGAAGCCCATCCAAACCATTGACTCCGGTACTCCCTCAGAAGACAAAAGTGATGTTGTGATATGTCACAAGTGCAACAAAGAGAATCATTTTGCCAAAGACTGCAATGCAAATGTAGTAAAAGATAGAGCATTCTATCTCAAAATGGCTCAGGAAATGGAGGAAAAAGAAAAAGGAAGGGCATATGTTGCTCAAGTAAAAAGAGATCATCAATTTTGGTCGTCTGGGGATGAAGACGAGGACATCAGTAGCGTCTAAGGAAAGAGGAAGATCTGAATAATTGCAACTGCTGATGAGGATGGCTCTACAAAGACGGAGAAGAATTATTGCTATATGGCAAAAGATGGGACACTCAGCATTGTCGAACAGGTAAAACTTATGATTCAAAATCTAAATTATAACATACATAATTGTCAGCCCTTCATAGACAACCTTAATGACACATGTGCTGCCGTCCTTACAGATTATAACAAAGCATTAGATGAGAAGAACATTGCGTCCCAGGAGATGTTTCACGTAAGAGGACGACTGGACAACAAAAGACTCAAAATGACTATGTTAGAAAAGGACTTAATGCTAGAGAAAGATGCAATAATTTTGAGTGAAACATAGTTAGAAATAGCTTTGAATCAGAGAGATTTAGCTCAGAGTGAAATTGTATGCTTAAATATTTTAATAGAAAAACTGTTTAATGAAAGTGAAGCCATCGAGAATCTTGTTAACAATGGGACTATTGATAATACTTACAATTAGGGTTGGTCCAATGGGTAGTCTACCATAAAGAACTCATCACCCCGATTCAATAAGGACCATCCCTACGTACCTCCGAATCATAACTTTATGTTTCCGTTTAATGACAAAACATTTCCTGAAGATATTAAAGTTCACTTTGGTAGAATTCATGATCTGAGTAACAATTGTGTTATCGAAGAAATTCTTCCTGAATTCTCTAATCCTATAGATAGCACTACTCTTCCCATATCTCAGACTTCATCAATTGCTGATGAGGAAATTGTCTTGGAAGGTTCTGAAGTCTCAAAAGACTTCCCATCTCTGCCGTCAGACCGCAGTATCCCTTACTGCAGTCATGAACCGCGGTCTGTCCATCTACCTTCCATCAATTGTCCCACCAATGTATCCACTAAGACTTATTTTGCGGCTGTTCAAGGCTCTGAACCGCAGACCTTAGTCAAAAGTACTGTGACCATCCAACCAATTCATCATGAATTACCAATCGAGAACTTTGAAGTTGGTCAATGTTCCCTGTACTGAACTCTCCAGTTCGGATGAATCAAGTCCTTGTTTTTCAAAATTACCAAATGTTTCAAGGAAACCGCAACTCAGTATCACTGACTGCGGTTCTCCTAAAATCGAGGCAAAAACGGTTTTCAAAGAAGAAATTCGATCCCGTGGTAAAAAGCGGGAAAATCTTTCAAAACAAAAGCAACTTGTCAAAATTCCTTAGTCTAGAGGTCCAAAAAAATTTGTTTTCTCATATTATCTGTCCAAAAACTCTGCAGTCAAGAAAACAAAGAAAAAGGAATGTACAGTTCCTAAATCCATTCCAAACTAATCTGACACAACCTAAAAGAAAGTAAAGTCTTTTCGAAGCAATGGTTTTCAAATCTATTCCTCAGATGATCCAAAATGGAAGGGTATTTTGCCAACTCCAACATTTTTAAAGTCACATCAAAGTTTTAGGAAATCACTTCACAAAAGGTTTACACATGCTTTTACACCTGCAAAGTCTACTTTTTCAAATCCTAGTGTCAGACCTCACAACCCTCGGACTGGTCACAAGAGTACTCCCTCACCAAGACCACTGACTAAACAAAATGTCAAGACAAATGACAAAAGTTGAGTTTGCAAATGTCAGTGTCAAAAGATTTCTTCTCATGTCAAATCACATTCTTTTTAAAAACCTCGTAACTTTTCTCAATCTCACAAAACTCCAAAAAATCTCAAACACCCAGGACTAGGTCTAAAAGTTGACACAAAATCTGTCCTTGCAACCTCGTATCATGCATCAATTAAGAATTCATATGTTGTCCCGGGCTCCAAACACCTTTGGGTGCCTAAACTGACCGTTTAATTCTCAGGCTTTGTGCAAGGAGGACCAAGAAGAAGAATGGTTAATCGATAGTGCCTGCTCCTTGCACATGATCGGAAGGTTAGAGTACCTTCGGGATTTCAGGCCAATTTGTAACGGCGGTAACGTCACATTCGGCAACAACGCGAATGGGATCATCCAAGGTTATGGTGCTCTTACTATTGGAAATTTTTCTATACAAAAGGTCTCTTATGTGGAAGGTCTTAAATACAATCTCATTAGTGTTGGGCAACTATGTAAGGCAGGCCATCGGGTTGAATTTGGTAACCAATTCTGCTACATAATGACAAGCGAAAGGAGCACATACCTGATCAAATCCATATATGAAGGTACTATGTATCCTCTGGATGTCTCTCTGATCATCGGGAAACCGCAGCTATGTTTCCTATTAAAAGCCATATCCGAAGTTAGCTGGCTCTGGCACCACAAGCTCGCTCATCTCAATTTCCAGTATATCAACAACCTGGTCACAGGGGAACTTGTCCGAGGTCTCCTTATTCTTAAGTATCACAATGATACTCTCTGCCCTGCATGTGAGTGTGGCAAACAGTCCAAAGCAAGTCATCCGATAGTGATCAACTCCTCAATCTCAGAACCACTGGAACTTCTCCATATTGATCTCTGCGGTCCATTCACTGTAGCCAGTCTTCACCATAAGAAATACATACTGGTTATAGTATATGACTTCACACGTTTCACATGGGTTTTCTTTCTTAAACTCAAGTCAGAAACATCGCAGGCACTTATCAATTTTATCAAGGAAATAGAACTTCAAATCAAACTACCAGTGCGTCGTATCCGCAGTGAAAATGGAACCGAGTTCACTAATCATCATCTAAATAGTGTCTTGGTGTCCAAGGGCATAAGTCACAATTTCTCAGCTCCATACACCCCACACTAGAATGGAGTAGTAGAGCTAAGGAATCGCACTCTGGTAGAAGCAGCCAGATCTATGCTCAATTTTTCCAACCTTCCTCTCTACTTCTGGGCCGAAGCAGTGGCCACGACATGCTTTGTGCAGAACTGAAGCATCGTCTGCAAACGTCTCAGCAAAACACCATGTGAGGGCCTTAACAACAGAAAGCCTAATGTCCGATTCTTTCACATATTTGGATGTAGATGTTTTGTGATCAACAACAAGGATCATCGCAACAAGTTTGCACCAAAATATGATGATGGTATCTTTCTTGGCTATTTAACAAACAAGGTAGCCTATAGGGTTCTCATAAGACGTACTAGACTCATAGTCGAAAGCTTCGATGTAAAGTTCGATGATTATTATGTCTGCAACACTGCTCCCTCCACCGAGACTAAAGCAATCCTTGAATGTGATATTCCTGAATCTTCGAGCCCATTAAACATAGTTGAAGTTAACTATGATGATCTTTTCGACCCAATAGAGACTGCTAAACTATCTGAGGTTCTTGTGTCTTTTGAAGCCCAAATGCAACATGCTGAAGTATCTGGGCCTATGTTATCCAATGATATGTCACTAAATGCTTCCACATCACCGGTTGAGGGGGAAAACTCCACTCCGGATCATACGAAAACCATCGAGGTTCTAGTACTAGAAGAAGCAGTTCCAGTCCCTCTCCACAGAAGATTTCAACCATCAAACGTTTCTTCGGACTCGGATGATGAAAACATAGAGAATATACACACCAGAACTGACCCAAGAATTCTCACAATTCCAACAATCCAGGGGGAACTTTCTCACGCTTAAGAAGATCTTCCATCAGCAATCCAGGGGGAACCTCTTCTAATCACTCAAGAAAATGCTAATCTCGTTCCAACAGTCCAAGATGATTCTGTAGGTTGTTCTCAAATCCAGGGGGTATTGCCGTCTACAATCGCAAAGTCTTCCGATATTGAAGATATTCCCTCTACCACAGCTGCTGATCATCTGCAACCCCGTCTACATGTATGGACAAAGGACCACCCACCGGGTCAAATCATCGGCAACCCATCCGTGGGTATCCAGACTTGATCTTCCAAGGATTTATCTGATCACTGTCACTACACAATATTTATGTCCTCGGTTGAGCCCCGAATTATTAATTAATCATTACTAGAACTAGACTGGATATCCGCAATGCAAGAAGAACTAGACGAATTCAAAAGAAACAAAGTGCGGCAACTCGTTCTGAAGCCGCAAGGTCACACTATTGTTGGCACTAGAGTTTGGTTTGCTTGACTTCCCTATCTATGATCTCTACCGGTTCTTCCACGAAGTAGAGACTCTCATTAATCTCGATTTCATCGAGTGGGATAACAAAAGTCTCACTAGATAGACACTTCTTTAGGTTGGATACGTGGAAGGTAGGGTGTACGTTGCTAAGTTCTTGAGGTAGTCGGAGTTTGTAAGCTATAGGGCCGATTCTAGCGAAAATCTCAAAAGGCCCAATATACCTTGGATTTAGTTTGCCACGCTTTCCAAAGCGTATCTAGCCCTTCCAGGGTGAGACCTTCAATAGAATAAGGTCACTAACCTGAAATTCTCAAGGTTTCCGTCTTTTGTCAGCGCAGCTTTTCTATCTGTCTCTAGAGGCTTTCAGTCGTTCCCGAATCTGAAGAAACTTTTATGTTATTTCCTAGATGATTTCCGGACCAGTGAGAGTGTTGTCAGGAACTTGTCCTTCATCTAGTTGCGTGTCACCCACTTCAGCCCAGCACAGAGGGGATCTATACTTCCGGCCATAGAGGGCTTCAAATGGAGGAAATTTGATACTGGTATGGTAGTTGTTGTTGTATGAAAACTCGACCAATGGCAAATGGCTATCCCATGCTTTACCAAAGTTGATCACACAAGCTCTCAGCATGTCTTCCAACATTTGTATCATACTCTCACTCTGTCCATCAGTTTATGGGTGGTAGGTTGTACTCATGTCCAACCTAGTTCCTAGGGATTTCTATAGCGACTGCCAGAATCTTGAGGTGAATCCGTTGTCTTTCTCAGAGATAATAGACATGGGAACACCATGCAGTCATACTATCTCCCTAATGTATGTTCTGGTCAGTTTCTCCTTCTTGTCGGTTTCTTTGATTGGCAGGAAGTGTGCAGACTTAGTTAAGTTGTCAACGATCACCCAAACGGTATTGAGACCACCCGTTGTCTTGGGCAACTTGGTTATGAAATCCATTGTAATCCGCTCCCTCTTCCACTCAAGTATCTCCGGCTGTTGTAGTAAACCTGCGGGCTTTTGGTATTTGACCTTAACCTTGGCGCAAGTAAGACACTTACCCACGAAGGTAGCAATATTTGCTTTCATGTTAGGCCACCAATATAAATTTTTGAGATCCAAATACATCTTGTTTGAACCTGGAGGAACGGAGTATCGAGTATTGTGTGCTTCGTTCATAACAACGTCTCTGAAACCACCGAGTTTCGGTTTCCAGATCCGGTCCATGAGGTATAAGGCTCCGTCACCCTTGACTTCTAAGTTCTTATCCATCCCTCTCAGGCTTTCATCTACCACATTTTAAGGTTTCAAGGCTACCTGCTGAGCCTCCTTAATTTGTGTGGATAGATGTGAATGGATTGTCATAGTCAATTCCTTGACTCTACGACCTGAGTATTCTTTCCAACTTAGGGCGTCAGCTACTACGTTGGCTTTACCGGGATGATAATGAATTTCTCATTCATAGTCATTTAGTAGCTTGACCCACCGTCGTTGTTTCATGTTGAGCTCCTTTTGATCAAATATGTGTTGAAGGCTTTTGTGGTCTATAAAGATAGTGCTTTTCGTACCATACAAGTAGTGCCTCCAGATCTTCAGAGCAAATACCACTGCTCCTAGCTCAAGATCATGAGTAGTGTAGTTGACTTCGTGTGTCTTAAGCTATCTTGAGGCATAAGCGATGACCTTTCCCTGTTGCATAAGAACACAACCAAGCCCTTTGTTGGATGCATCACATTATACCACGAAGTCTTCTATCCCTTTTAGGAGGGATAATATCGGTGTACTGCAAAAGGCTTGCTTAAGCGTTTGGAAATCCATTTATATTTTCTCTTCCCAGTCAAAGTTCACACCTTTCTAGGTCATTGTGGTAAGTGGTTTCACGATCCTTGAGAAGTTCTGAATGAATCTGCGATAGTAGCCGGCGAGGCCTAAGAATTGAAGGATTTTTTTAGGCATCCTTGGTGCTGATCAGTTCTCGATGGCCTTGACCTTGGAAGGGTCCACGTGAATTCCCTCTTCGCTAACCACGCGACCCAAGAATTTGACTCTTCAAATCCAAAATTTGCATTTAGAGAACTTCGCATAAAGCTTCTCTGTTCATAGTGTTTCCAAGATCTGTCGTAAATGTTGACTATGCTCCTCCTTACTGCGTGAATAGATAAGTATGTCATCGATGAATACTATCACGAACTTGTCTAAGTAAGGACGACACACCCGATTCATTATGTCCATGAACACCGCGGGCATATTAGTTAATCCGAAAGGCATCACTACAAACTCGTAGTGACCATAACGAGTTCGGAAGGCTATTTTGGGAATATCTTCCTCTAACACTCGTAGCTGGTGATTCCCAGATCTCAAGTCAATCTTTTAAAAATAGCTTGCTCCTTGAAGTTGGTCGAAAAAGTCGTCTATACGTGGCAGAGGGTATCGGTTCTTAACGGTAATTTTGTTTAGCTCACGATAGTCGATGCACATACGGAACAATCCACATTTCTTCTTCACGAACAAGACCGGTGCTCCCCAGGATTAGAGGCTTGGTCTAATGAATCCCTTACTGAGAAGTTCATTCAGTTGACTGGATAGTTCCTGCATCTCATCTAGTGCTATTCAGTAAGGCAATTTGGCTACAGGGGTAGCTCCTGGAATTAAGTCGATTCTGAACTCGACTTGACGTTGTGGTGGTAATCCAAGAAGATCTTCGGGAAAGATGTAGGGAAAGTCACAAACCTCTGGGATGTTCTTTATGTCATTCACCTTTTGGTTCACATCAACCATGTGAGCAAGGAACGCATAATATTCCTTTCGTAAGTACTTCTGGGCGTTAATACTTGAGATGATTCGAAGGTTCGTTCCTGGTTTGTCGCCATAGATAACTAGGGTTTCACTATTTGGTAGATTAATTCGAATGACTTTCTCAAAATAGAGGATATCAGCAGGATAAAGACTCAACCAATCCATGTTGATAATGACGTTGAAACTTTTAGTTGAGATAGGCATGATGTCGATTTCAAATGAGTACCTCTCTTGAGAGAGGGTGCATCCTACGTATATATCGTTAGTATTCTCAGTCTTCATGTTAGCCATTTTTATGGTGAAAGTTTCTTGTAGTCCTTGTGGTTGTTTTTTAAGTAAGTGTGCAAATTTTTTATTCACAAAACTCCTCTCCACTCCACTATCAAATAGTATGCATACATAAGAGTTATCGAGGAGAAATGTACCTGTGACCACCGTAGGGTCTGCCACGACTTCCTCATGGCCAATAGCCAAAACTCTCCCTACTACGCCAGTATTCCCCACCTTTGGGTAGTTCCGTTTGTAGTGCCCAACTTCACTGCACCCGTCTCAGGCCTGGCCTGCTCTAGTACCAAGGACCTGTGAGATTGATCTTTCTGGTGCCTTACAGAAACGGGCAGTGTGCCCTTTCCTGTTTCCTTTAACACACTGCATCTCTCGGCAAGGTCCATTATGATGGAAGTTGCACTTGTTGCATTTCGGCAGACTTCCAGCGTACTGTTTCGTTGGTGCAGGGATAGCAGGAGACGTTGCGGCATGAACAGCCACAATATGCTATTTCTTGGCAGAGTTATGTGCTGATTGGTTCTTCTTCTTCTCCCAAAACTTCCTTTTGTTATCGTTTGCTTTAGCCGGTTCTGGGATAGCAGGGGTAGTTGCCTGTGGATGGACTCCATCGTCGATGAGTCTCTGTGCCAATCTCTTGGCACTGTCGAATGTAGAGGGGTTCGAAGACAATAAATTCCCCTGAAATAGAGGTACGAGTCCCCAGTTATACCTATCGATCTTCTTGCTCTCCGTGGGGACCATCCCTGGACATAGAGCCACCAGATCACCGAACCTAGTCGTGTAGGCTACTATGTCAGAACCTTTCATAGTAAGGCTCCAAAGTTCCTGTTCAAGTTTCTAAACTTCACCCCTCGGGTAGTACTCCCCTGCCATAAGATCCTTCAGTGTCTCCCAGCCCATCGTGTTAGCCACTACGAGAGTATGTGACTTGACATGGCCATTCCACCATGTGAGGGCCCTGTCGGAGAAGGTCCAGGCAGCAAATTTTACTTTTCTTCCTTCTGGGAAGGAGAAGATCTCAAAGATAGACTCCGTTTTCTCAAACCATTGCGACAGAGCAATGATTCCCCCAGTCCCATTATAGGTTTTAGGTTTGCAGTTGGTAAAGTCCTTGTATGAACACTCCCTAGGGTGTCTATGACTATCACCTTAGGTAGAGTTAATACCCATTCCACCCTCACTAGTACCGTTAGTGTTGATCTGAGTTAAGATTGTTGTTACAGCCGTGGTCACTGCAGCTTAAAAAACCACATGATCGAATTGAGGTGTAGGTGGTGGTTGAGTTGGAGTTATTGGCGGAGTGCGCCTGCTTGATTTACGGGGAGGCATCTTTCAGCTATAAGTTTACAAAGATGAAGATAATTGTAAGTATTAAATAGTGAGTATAATGAGAGTGTTCCTTGAACTAATTCACCATAGTTCAACATGTAATTGATGAAGTGTTTGCAATAGAGGTCTACCACTAGAAAGATGAAAGAATTTGAATAGACATTTTTCCAAGAGAATTAGATGGCTGTCAATATCATTGGTATTATAGATGTATAGAGTTCAGGAAAATTCGACCTTGTAATAGGTCGACAACATACCAATATAGAGAAAACTTTGACATCACAAATAGCTAACGAAACAAAAGTTCAAGGTATAAACATAAGTAGGAAGATAATACTAGAGTCTAAAAGTAGACTTAATCTATATCCAAAAGGGTGAGTAGAGTATGCTCTACTCGTGAGAAGTGTTGTTCTGGTTAGTACTAGATTCTTCCCTAGATTCAGCCAACTGATGTTCTGTTTCCTACACACGCCTTTCCAATGAAACTTGGCTCTGTCGAAGTTCTCTAACTTCGGATCGGATTGCATTCAGTTTCATTTGTAGCGCTTCAGTGTGAGTCCTTATTAAAATCTTGGTCATCGGTCAGATGGCGGAGGCGAACTGTGTTGACTCCTGAGTTAGCCCTAATTTCCATGACTTGGTCGATGGTTGCTCTTCCTTGTTCAGCATTGCGAGCAACACGACGAACCAAGATAGGGAGGATTATGTCAGCTGAGCCTCCCTCGCTCAAGTTGTAGAAGCTCAGGTCTCCATTATAAGGAGGTGGTTGTCCCTGTTCATGGCTCCACCTTCCCAAGTTTACTGCCCACAGAGGCGTCAGGCCTTGAAAATCCTGTCGAGGGTTAGGATATTGGGCAACTTGCGGTGGATTATAGACCTCTGGTTCTGAGTCAGAATCTTTTTTCAATTCATCTTCTTTCTCTTCGTCAGAACTCTCCTCGGGGTCTTCTTTTTATGGGACTATCGGTTCATCTTCTTCTTGTTCAGCTTCAAGCCAACCGCCGTTCCCTTGATCGAGAAAGTACGGGTCTCCTGGAAGATGAAATCCAGCCATGTTATCTAAGCGAGAATAGGGGTGTAAGAGACATATAATAAATGTATTGCTAAAGATATTTATAGGATAATCCTTACCAGTTACTTTAATACTTACGTAGTGCATACCAGATATATATAACCAAGATAGAATAGACCGTAGAATAGGTGATCCAACTCTAATACCACAACCAAACAAGGAACAGGAAGTAAAGCGAAGATCACAAATTCTAAGTCTATAGCATCTTAGTCACATATAACCTTAGCGCATCCACTCAGCAACTATTGACCTACTAGTAAGGGTCATTTTTAGTTTTCACATAAGTAATTATAGTACCACAAAATAGTTGATGGGATTAAAACAACTTTTAATCTATGAAGATCGATTAGATCTTGAACAAGTATATGAATATGAAACAGCAAGAACACAATATTAATAACTAAGCAAAACACAATAAAAAGAACAAAAGAGCTTGAATCAATCGTGTCGAATGATTAAATAAAATCCTTAGAAGAGCTCGATTAAGAACATCAACTATAAAGGATTGGAAGATTACAAGAACGATTACGTGAAAATATTGTACTCTTGACAAATCGCTATATCGATAATCTCTAGAATCTTAACCTAATATGCATGCAAGCATTAACTTAAATACTATACATAAAAGGCTCTCGGTTGGACAGGCCCAAACCGGAGAATAAAAGGCTAATCTAACGAGCCCAAAAGACGCAACATCAAAACTCTTTTCAGCCCAACAATCTCCCCCTTTGCGTCAATTTGGAGCGAGACCTTCACTTTCTACTTGGGCCGGCGGCTGAAGCTGGTACCTTCTTCTTCACGGTACTAAACAGACACTTGGTTATGGAAAGGATGGTCTGTCTAAACCGGATGTACCAATTGATCATATCATTGAAGTACTTGATATCATCAGCCGAATTGTCTTTACACTGCTTGATGATGAATAAGATGTGCTCCAAGCAAGTTGTAGTGTAAAGATGTTTGTCAGCTAAAGCGAAGAGACATTTCTGTCCTTCGGCTCTAGTGAACATCACAGAGTTTCGCCACGAATCTATCTTGCCCATTAGCATTTGATTCAGATCACTGGCCGATCCCACAGGCTTGACTTTCGGTTTCTTCTTAAAAACTGTGGCAACCTCCTGATCCATTAGGGCCACCTCCATGATATAGCATGCCAGCATCCTTTTGACATGGTCTAAGATGGGACCATATTCGGCTTCGTTTGTCAGCAGGATGTTGTACAAGACTATCCAATCATGAGGGTTCAGATTGGGCAGATCCGCCAGAGAGATCATGTGAGCAGTTCTTGCAGATCCTCGGATAAGCTTGAACTTGACGTTTGTGAATCTCCCCACGGCAAAAGGCTTCATCACCCGAACATTGACAATCTTCTGGGCGCTCCATGTAAGGTATTGAGGGCGAGCGGCCTCCAGGTAGAAGTCAATGAGCTCCCTGTCAAGCTCATCGTTCGGATGCGGGACTTCAGAAATGTTGGAGAAGGCGTGGAAGATGAACGCCTTTCGAGTCAGTGGCATATCAAACTGCGAATCGATGGTGTTGTTGCAGTCGAACGATATCACTGGCTCGAGCCATAGTATGCTTGGAGTCTCTATGGCCTCTTTTATCAAACGATCCCTGGTCCAGGCAGGGAAGAGCAACTTTCGGCTCTCAAGGAGATCGTGGGCTTCTTTTTGCTTTCGTTCAGCTTCTTCAGCCTCACGCGCCACACGACTGGCATCACCTTCAGCATTGCGACTGTTCTTTCTTTTTAACATGTCCGCAATGGTCTCCTTGTCTTCATCTTCATCTTCATCTCCATCCTCTGCTATGTGTTTGCCCTTGTTCTTCACACCCGAACCCGAGGCATGACCAGTTGGGGGTGGTTCGGTTGTGTGAGTAGCTTTGGAGGACGGAGGTGGTTTCGATCCTTTCTTCTCATCTCCCCCTTGTTTCGGAATGGACACGAAACTCGGCAGGCCTTCAATTTTGCTTAAGAGGTCCATGGCCGGGGAGAGCTTTTCAGCGAGGGTGCGCCTCACCGAATGATTAAGGATGGGGTCGTGTGCTTCCAGGATGTTGGATAGTGCGGCGTGGACATCCGAAACACACGTCTTTATGACTTCCCTCTCGGATCGAAGAGCTTCCAATTGTTCTTGAGAGTTGGAAAGCTGCGTGCTCTTGACCTTTAGGGCAGTTGTTTTACTTGCCAGAACGTCCATCAGAGAGTTCTCTGCCGCAAGATCCTCTTGTAGTTTTGCCAGACGGGCATCGATGGAGGCACGGAGTGCCGATTTGTCGTCGCTGAGATTTTGGCGTAGAGTAGCGAACGAAGTCAACTCCGTTGAAACGAACTTGGCCAATTGCTGAACAATCGGTTCAAGAGTCGTCTTGGTGGCATCGGCGCTTTCCTGCATGGACTTGAGCAGGTCAGAAGCGTCGGAAAATAGTTTATCGACTTTTTCGGTCGCTGCCTCACAGGCTCGGGTGGAGGCGTCTATCGCAGCAGTTGCTGAGGCCACTGAGTCTTGTTGAGCCCTGGAGAAGGCATCAACTATCTTCTGAAGGGCAGCTTCAGACAAGGATGACTGCTGGTTGGAGGAGGAGGCGAGAAGTTGATCAACTTTCTCGTTAAGCTCCCGAAGATGCTTCTTTGTCACTGGAGCATCATCCTCCTCATCACTTTGAACTTGAAACGGACTATAATAGACCGAATCAAAGTTCATGTGATCACCACCAAGGTATTGATCATCGCCATCGGAGGCGGCTTCTGGAGATTGAGGTGGTGGTGAAGCTGGGGGTGTTATGGGTTTGGTTGGTTCAGGTTGAGTGGGTGGGGGGTTAGTTTCGGGTGGTTGTGGTGTATGGGTTTCGGTTTGTGGAGGTTCGGTTACGGGAGGGGTTTCGGTTACAGGTGGTGTTTCGGTTGATGTGGTGAATATGGGTGGGGGTATAGGGAATGAGGTTGGTGGTATAGTAGGGGTTATGGTGGGAATGGAAATAGGTATAGTGGGTGGAGGGGAAGGAACTGGGGATTGGTGAAGTTCCATCTCCGGGGTTGGGGACCGAGGGGGTGTGTTACCTCGCTGAGGAGATTCGTCTCCTTGTGAGGCCTCAGAGTCCGAACTCCCACCTTCGGATTCGCTTGAAGAGGAGGGTATGAGGAGCTTTCGCTTCGGTTGGGTCTTCCTCCTTTTCGGTTGTGGGGATGAAGCAGCCTTCGGTTGTTTGCGCTTCTTGGGAGAAGGTTTTGGGGCTTTGGATGGTTTCTTCCCCTTGTCTGCCTTCTTACCCCTGGCCACCGGTTTGTCGGCATCATGAATCGAGCGCAGCATGTCTGGTGTCAGTTCCCTCGGACCAGATGGACCTAACTCCTTGATCGCCTTGATCATACTGCTGTCTGAAGGCACACTTCCATACATAGTCTCCGGGATGGAGCCAATGAAGGAGAATTTGGATGCATCCGAGACGATGATCTTCTTGGTATGGAACGTACCAATAGAAGACATCGATGCACCATCAGCAGTTGGGACATCAAACCTGTCCATAGCCCATCTTGTGATCAAGATCCAGAACCGGGCCAGCGAGACCTCGGAGTGTCGAGAAGTAGAAGAGAGGCTCTGAAGCAGCTGTTGCCAGAGGACAAACCCATAATCCAGGTTTATCCCATTGTACACTCCGTACATGATAGAAAGAAAAAGACGACTTGCACCGTCAGATCCTGAGCTCCTCTCTGACAGTCCCTTGAAGAGAATTGTAAATAACCCATTCCACTGGGGCGGTAGGCATGACTTCTTGAACCTGGCGACGGAGGTGAGAACTTCCGTGTAGCCCATGTTGTAGAACATGCTGTAGAGCATACCAACCGGAATCGTCTCCGGGTTAACACGCGATGGGTCAGCAGCAAACCCTAACAACGTGCAGAAACGAGGGCGAGAAATGGAAGTCTTGTGATCTCCCACTTCAAAGAATACCCGGTCGACGCCCTTGTCGTAGTAGGCCGTCGCATAGACCTGAGATAGAGCCACCAGTGGCACCGTTTCAATTCTAGACAATGCCGGAGCAAGCTGGGAGTACTTGAGGAATTCGATAACCGGCGACATGTAGGGATCATAGGCCAGTGGGTTCAGATCAATCACCAGGCATTGCTGAGGTCGGATGGGAAGAATCTGAGAAGTAGCATGGACGGAAGAGGATTCAGCCATTGTTGCAGGTTTGGAGAAGAAGATAACCGGGAGAGAGTTTGGAAGTAGTTTTGCTTTGGAAATTATGGGGCAGTAAAGAGGTAAAAGGTGGTGTTGATGGGTTTTTATAGTAGGTGATAGGAGAGAGAAAGATCGTTTCAAATCTCTTATGGAAATACGAAACAGGTTTTTTTTTTGAGTGACTGATTGGTGACAGTTGGGATGTGCGATGATCACGTAGGAGAGAGAGTGGCAGATTCCTAGGATCACGCCGCCCAATAAGCGCTGGTTCAGAGAAAGAAATCGTTTCCATTTCCACACGCGCCTGTAACTTCAGAGATATGACGCTTCGACATTGCACACGCGTCCTCAAGTGTCAGAAAAAGCGCGGCCGTTTCAAATTCACGCGCCCTCCTTTTTACCGTCGTTTGAATTTCTATCCTTTGAACTCCCGCCGCGTCAGCAACCTTTTGTCTTATCCCATTTTAAACGGCTGTTTCCAATTAATGATCCACGTGGCTAAGTTTTGACCACAACTTCATTTGTAACCATCCGGAAAATATCCAGCCTGTAAAATAATTAGTAACGGAATTTTGGAAAATATGGATTTTCGTGCAAAGAGTGTAAAAAAAATAAAGAAGTAAAGCAACTCTTTTTAGGATAATCTGTGATGTCAATAATGACACAAAACTGATGATCCCGGGCACGAATCTCTTCCTTCAAGGTCCAGAAGAACCTCAAAGTGTTAATGTGGAATCCCGTTGAATTACGATCAAACATTTATTAAGAAATGTTGAAAGGCTTCTTTTAATTAGGCTAGTTAATGGTGGTTTCGCTTTGATTCAACAGTGCAATTCTTGATATAAGAACGAATGTGAACAAAGTACTTGTGAGACCGGTGTAGTCTGTTGAACAAGTAGGTTTGAGTTGATTTTGTAGTGGCTTGGATTAATATGAAATCTCAGATAAAAATGTAAAACTGGATCCCTTGGGAAAAAATGTCATGGTGTGTAACAATTTCATTGGAACGACGCAAAAAGAAAAGAAATTGAGATTTCATGAAGGTACATTCGTCAATTCATTGGTGAAAACTTGATCAAGTTAATTGGTCACCGTCAATTCGTTGGTGTTGAATTTTGGGTTTCACTCAGCTCGTAGTGGCACTAAGCTAAGATCATAAACACAGATGTTGTGTAACCATAAACCTCAGTGGTAGTTTCTGAGAGTCTCAAGGGTTACAGTGATGAAACGAATGTTATGGAGAAGTGTAATGGGGATGGTGAAAGAGGATATAGTACCTCTGCTGCGAACAAAAGGACCAAGCAGGAGACTCTGAACTCATGTGAGAAAAGAGTGAGGTAGCTCACGATTAGAATAAATGAGTTAGCCTTATTGGGAAGACAAGGTTTGTGTATACCAGGTCATGAAGGCTATTATTCAAAATCTTATGAGGCTTGGGACACATACAGCAGCATGCTTCTAGGGACACTTAAGTGAGGCATGAATATATTCCCATAAACAAATGAGCACACAATAAAAATATTTTTGGATTTTTGATATTATTAAAAAATATAAAATATTGAAGAAAAAAAATAATATGATAAAAATAAAATAAAAAAAAACTTTCAAAAAAAAATTGAAAAACCGAACCCAAACCTTCGGTTGGTTTCGGTTCAGGAAAATTTTGAAAAACCGAACCCGAACGTTCGGTTGGTTTCGGTTCAGGAAAATTTTGAAAAACCGAACCCGAACCTTCGGTTGGTTTCGGTTCTTGAAAATTTTGAAAAACCGAACCCGAACGTTCGGTTGGTTTCGGTTCTTAAAAATTTTGAAAAACCGAACCCGAACCTTCTGGAGGTTTCGGTTTTGGAAAATTTTTAAGAAACCAAGGAGTTTAGATATGCAATTAAAAAAAACTTTTTACATAAAGAAAAACAAATTTTGCACAAGAAATATACAACAGAGAAAAACTACCTTTGAAGTAATGAGCGAGTGAAATGGTTGAACCGAACCCGAACGTTCGGTTGGTTTCACTTCTTACGTTTGAGATTGAGAGGTAGTGTGAGGTACTGACTCTGATTCCATCATTCCTAGCCCTTGCAATATTTTATTGAACGATGCTTCTGGAAGAGCTTTGGTAAAGACGTCAGCCAGTTGATCAGTGGTTCTTACGAAGTGAACTTCGACATTTCCATCTTCCACATGATCTTTGATGAAGTGATACCTCAGTGCTATGTGTTTGGTTTTAGAGTGTTGCACCGGGTTATGACAGATCCTAATTGCACTTTCAGAGTCGCAATATAGAGGGATCTTCTTCATATTGAGTCCATAGTCTCGAAGTTGAATCTGGATCCAAATCACTTGTGATGTGCAGGATGCAGCGGCAATGTATTCCGCTTCAGCAGTAGACAGCGACACACATGTTTGCTTCTTGGATTGCCAGCTGACCAACTTCCCATCAAGAAATTGACAGCCACCAGTTGTGCTTTTGCGATCGAGTCCACATCCTCCAAGGTCAGCATCAGAATAGGCTTGAACGAAGAAGCCTGAATTGGATGGATACCATAGACCTAAGGAGGCGGTTCGCTTGAGATAGCGTAGGATGTTCTTCACTGCCAGCATGTGAGGTTCGCGTGGGTTAGCCTGAAATCGAGCACAATAACATACAGAAAACATGATATCAGGCCTGCTAGCAGTTAGATACATCAGTGAGCCTATCATTTGACGATAGAGTGTGATGTCGACAGCTGGTTTATCTAGTGAAGGGGTAAGTTTGGTGCCGAATGCCATTGGGACTTTGACTTTTGAGTCTCCCATCATGCCAAACTTTTCTAGGAGAGTCTTCGTGTAAGCTTCCTGATTGATAAAGATGCCTTCGGGTCCCTGTCTTATATTTAAACCAAGGAAAAAGTTAATAGGACCCATTGAGCTCATTTCAAACTTAGTCTCCATCAACTTTCTGAATTCAGCTGTTAAGCTAGGATTCGTAGAGCCAAAGATGATGTCATCGACATAAATTTGAACTATCATAAGGTGGTTACCTTCCTTTTTGCGAAAGAAGGTTGGGTCAACCGAACCTTGTTTGAATTTGGACATCTTTAAAAATTTTGTAAGCGTTTCATACCAGGCTCTCGGAGCTTGTTTGAGGCCGTACACAGCTTTATCCAGAATATAGCAATGATTTGGATACTTTTCGTTTACGAACCGAGGAGGTTGCTCCACATACACAGTTTCTTCAAGTTCTCCATTGAGAAATGCACACTTGACGTCCATTTGGAAGACCTCAAAGTTTTTGTGAGCAACATAGGCCAGAAATATTCTAACCGATTCTAGCCTAGCTACTGGAGCGAACGTCTCTTCGTAATCTATCCCTTCCTCCTGACAATATCCCTTGACAACCAGACGAGCCTTGTTCCTTATGACATTACCTTCCTTGTCCATTTTGTTTCTAAAAACCCATTTAAGACCAACAACCGAAGCATCTGGAGGAGCTGGAATGAGGCGCCAGACTTTGTTCCTTTCGAACTCGTTCAGTTCGTCTTGCATAGCTTGAACCCAATCAGAGTGATCGAGGGCAGTGTTCACTGTCTTCGGTTCAACTTTGGATACGAATGAGTTAAACATACAAAACTCTACCTTTGAGAATAAGGATGTCTGTTTTGCCTTCAGTTGAGATTGGGTCAGAACCTTTTTAGATACATCACCAACTACTTGAGAGATAGGATGATCTCTGGTCCATTTTGTAAGAGGAGGGTAATTCGGATCGAAGGTTGGATCTAGTTCAGCATTGATCATCTCTTCGGGCTCAGATTGGCTATCAAAATCAAGCATCATATCATCATGCTCCCCCTCAATTGATGAGTCTTGAGAAACATGAGGTTCAGGGGTTTCTTGCGGTGCTAGACTTTCAGGCAGTGAAGTACCTTCGTTTGGAGGGGCACCTTCGGTTGGAGAGGTACCTTCGGTTGGTGAAGGACCTTCGGGTGAAGTGGTAGATCTTTGCTCCCCCTCGACATGAGAACTTGGCTCCCCCTCGACTGAAGCATTGTTGGTTGGAGAGTCATCAGTGGGCGATTCTCCTTCATGCATTCTTCTTGCGGCATCTTCGACAATCTGCTTCATATGATCTATTTTGTTGTCAGCTGCACCTGCTTCGGAGAGAGAAGCTTTTTCCGGTTCGTCAAAGAGTTCCAGAAATTTCTTGTACAAATTGGCGATTGAGACTGTGACTTGGCCAGTTTGAGGAAATATTTCCCCGGCGGTGTCATCTGTGGCCTGTAGCTTCTTGACGTAGTTGTCGTCGAAGGTCACATAGTATGTCTCTTCAATCCTTCTTGATCGTTTGTTTAGGACCCTGTACGCCTTGGATGTGAGTGAGTACCCCAGAAAAATTCCCTCGTCGGCTTTGACATCAAACTTGTTGCGGTGTTCTTTAGAGTTAAAGATGAAACACCTTGAGCCAAAAACGTGGAAAAATTTCACATTGGGCTTCCTGTTGTTTAATATCTCATATGGTGTGAGCGTGAATCGCTTGTTGAGATAAGACCTGTTTTGTGTATAACAAGCAGCAGAAATAGCGTCAGCCCAAAAATAAAGAGGTAAGGTAGCGAAACTTAACATAGTTCGGGCAGCTTCACACAGAGATCGGTTTCGTCTTTCGACTATCCCGTTCTGCTGTGGTGTGTAGGGAGCTGAGAAATTATGACTAATTCCCTTTTCTGCAAGAAACTCTTCAAACTCCCTGTTCTTGAATTCGAGACCATTGTCGCTCCTGATGTTGCGAACGACCTTCTTGAGCTGGACTTCAATTTGCTTGATAAACACTTTCAGCTTTTGAGTCGCTTCAGATTTGAGCTTTAGAAAGAACACCCATGTAAATCGAGAGAAGTCATCAACGATAACAAGAATGTACTTGCTACCACCGATGCTTTCAATAGATGAAGGACCACACAAATCGATATGAAGCAATTCGAGTGGTTCAACAACTTTTGTGTTAATTATGGATAGGTGACTTTGAAGACTCTGCTTTCCCATTTCGCATGCAGCACACAAATGCTCTCGGTCAAACTTGAGCAATGGAAGACCCCTAATGTGACCGCCAGTGACAAGTCGGTTGATATCTTTGAAATTGAGATGAGAGAGTCTTCTGTGCCACAACCAGCTTTCGTCGGATTGAGCTTTTGATAGCAGACATATGGCTGGGTTTCCTTTGATGGGTTTCATGTTCAGAGGAAACATTTCACCCTTTCGCTCTGACTTCAGAATCACTTTCTTTGTCTTTTTCTCTATGATTTCAGAACCTTCATCATCGAATGAAATTTTGAGACCTGTACCTCCGACAAGCTGAGATACACTGATGAGGTTGTGTTGAAGTCCTTCCACATAGGCCACCTTCCTTATGGTAAAATCACCATTCGTTATCATCCCATATCCCTTTATGGTGCCGAAAGAGTTATTTCCAAACTTAACATTGCCACCATTTGCAAGAGATCTGTATTCCCTGAGCTCCTCTTTCCTCCCTGTCATGTGACGCGAGCAGCCACTGTCGATGTACCATTCTTCGTCAAACTGCTCGTCACTTATAACCTGCAAAAATTAAGCAGATTTAGGAACCCAAAGTTTCTTGGGTCCATGTGAGCTTTTCATGGGAACAGGAATAGTAAGAGAGATGTCAACTAGATATGTTCTTTTAATTAGAGTTGTTTCATCTTTCTTTTTAATAGTAAAGACTTTCATTTTATTGACATTAGCGATGTTCGTTTTGGACTCAGGTTTGGATTCATCGACCTTCTGCTTTCCCTTCTGTTCAGCAGATGAATGAGGTTTTTGAGAAACAACGGAATTAGCGTTAGAGCAAGATGGAGATGAACGGTTGGAGGTAGAAGAGCGAGAAGAATTAGGAAGAGAGGATTTGGATTTGGATGGAGATGTCTTCCTTGCTGATGACTCTAGGTGACCCTTTTGCTTTTGATCATTGGTGGGGTTAACCTTTGAGTCTTGATTTCTTTTGAATTCAGAGCCGAACCTCTGCGTTCGGTTGGAGTTGTTCTTGGAACCGAACCTTTGGTTTCGGTTGAAATCCTTTTCAGAACCGAACCTTGACTTTCGGTTGGTATCTTCTTGCGAACTGAACCTTGGCTTTCGGTTGGTATCTTCTTGCGAACCGAACCTTGGCTTTCGGTTGGTATCTTCTTGCGAACCGAACCTTGGCTTTCGGTTGGTATCTTCTTGTGAACCGAACCTTGGCTTTCGGTTGGAGGAACTTTCAGGCTTTCGTACAGGATTGTTTTCATACTTCAGATTCTTGTCCTTGTGTGTATAGTATGCGTTCTGGGAGTGCCAGAATTGTTTCCTTTCAGAAAGATTTTTCCTGTATCTTTGGTTCCTCTCTATCTTCTTATCCCTCATCTGCTTAGGTTGATGATGAACGTTCGCTTTTGTTTTTGCTGTCACTTTGACTGATTCCTTTTGAACTTCAGGAGTTTTTCTTTGAGCAGAGGGAACAGATGGAATATCTGAAGAAGATTCAGTTTTCCCTGAGGTAGTGGAAGGAGTATCTGATGAAGTTTCGCTTCGGGCTGTAGGTGTTGAAGGAATGTCTTCTTTTACTAAACGATCATCCTCTGGAGGAATTTCTTTGGTACCACTTGTACTTGGTTCATTGAAATTATCAGGCTTGTTCAAGGGTTCAGGTATGTACCTCCCTTTCTTCATCCAGGAGGTTCTTTCAGAGAGGCCGACGGTTTCGTTTCCATTATCAATAGGAGCTTCCCAAAAATACTCATCACAGCCATCAGCATTGTCTTCGTTAACAATAGCTGTGAGTTCAGCTGTTTGATGTTCGGTTACTCCAGTTACCTTGTATACCTGATTTGGAGTGGTCCTGACTTTTTGATACACAACAGCTTTTTCTACTAATTTCGGGGACTTTTGTTGGGACAATCTAGCGAATTCCACAGAATTTTCAGAAATAAGATTTTTGTGGTTTTCAGTTTCGCTTTTAACAAATTCTGAGCAGTCAACCGTATCCTCTACAGAAATTTCACTCATGTTTTCGTCCTCGTTAAGCTCAGATGCATTTTCAACATCGATTTTATTTTCTGAGCTTACTTTGGCGTTTAGAGAGTCAAACTTTTGTATGGTTTCGGTTCTCAGTTTAAGTCTGTCATTTTCATCCAAAAGATTTTTGAGCATGTCCTTGTGGTCTTTGGATTTAATGAAGGACTCAATTTTGTCCAGTCCAATTTTATAAGTTGGGTTGACATCATCAGACGATATCACACTCTCACAGTTGTAAGCTTCGGCATCGATTTCATCCTCCTTAAATTCTAGAAAGGGCAAAATCATGCGATGGATCTTTTGGCCTATCTCACAATCCAAGTGAAGTTGAGTAATATTGGAATATAAACGTTTAGCTATTAAACAAAAAACATTTCATTGTTTTAACAATTTCAAATTGTCTCTCTGCAAATAAATGTTTTCGTCTTTAACTTTAATTAATTCCGACTCTTTTAACTCAATCCACATTCGCCGCTCCTCACTCTTCGACGCCGCCCTGCTTAATTGATCAGTCAGGTTAGAATTGGTGACTCGAGTTTGAGTTAGGCTACTATCTAAATGAGAAATTCTTGTATTAATATTTTTTAGTTCTTTCTCGTAAGAGGATGGTGGTACTTTAGATGAAATAAAAGCAGATTGTACCTTCTTTATCAGTTCATCGAGTTCATTGAACTGCTGGCTGAGTGGTTTGGCCGTAAAGCACATATCCTCCTGCACCTTCGGTCCATTGCTTCCTCCATCGGTGTTGTATCCCCTCATTTGAGACACTTCAGTCACCATGAAGCATTTTCCACCACTGCTTTCCTCCTTAGCCACATATGCCTTTCCATGAGTAGGCTTCCTCACTTCTTCATCTTCTGAGTCAGTAGACCAAACTTCAGTGCTACCGAACTCATCGTCATTAACCGAACCCTGCACAATAAGAGCATTAATAGAAGGGTTAGCGGTAGACTTCTTCTTTCTCAACTCATCCAATCTCTTCTGCAGCACAGCTTCCTCATCATTTCCATTGTCCTTTTCAGCCATCTTCTTAAGAACACAGTCCTTAGCGTAGTGGTTCTTGCCACCACAATAGAAACATCTTACTCCGGAATCGCCATCTGCTTTCGGTTCCTTTTTGGGCTCCTCAGCTTTCGGTTCATTGTTTGCTTTTTCTGAGCTGTAACTCCCCTGCCAGTTTCGGTTTTTGTTGCTGGGGAATCTCTTCTTTATGAACCTCTTAGGATTGGATATTATCATGGCATAATCCTCAGTTGAGAGGTCATATTCTTCCAAGTTGAGCTCTTCATCCTCCACCACAACTTTACTTTTAGATAGGAGGGCCAACGAACCAAGACTTGAGACAACATTCTTCTCTTGAACCACAATCTTCTCTTGGGACTTCAGAATACCCACCAGTTTCGCCAAAGAATATGATTTAAACTGTTCATGGGCTTTGACTGTGGAAACAACTGTTCTCCATTCAGATCGTAGTCCGTTCAATAAAGTAACCTTTTGTTCGATGAGCTTCCTTTCAATGTCGTGTTTGATCATCTTGCTGAGAAGATGATTGAAGCGATCAAACGTCTGGGTCACAGTTTCTTCGGCCCCTTGCCTGAATTCACCAAATTCAGATAGAAGCAAGGTTTGGATGGAATGTTCAAGATCTTCGTCTGTGGAATACAGTTCGCGAAGTCTATCCCACACTTCCTTCGCCGTAGTGCATGAGCTAACCAGCCTGAATGTGTCGGACTGAAGGGCGAATCTGATCAATCTAAGTGCCTTAATATTGCACTGGAGTTTGTCTTTTTCATCTTGCGCGATATTCGTCACGTCCTTGAGCATATCATTGTACTCTTTTTGCGTCTTAATGATTCTGGCCGTCGTAGAATGAGAAAACGGTCCACTGATGATGGCTTCCCATATGAGATAACCATTGTCCTCCGATCCAATCACATAATCTTCGAAATGATGCGCCCATACTTCATAGTCATGGGTGTACAAGATTGGAATCTTTGTCGTCGAACCGATGCTGTTGGAAATATTAATAGGGTTTGATTGCGTCGCGTCCATTATGATCGTAATAACCTGTTCAAAGATCAGACTTGTAATAAAGCAGATTAGGGCAAAACAATAAATACTAAGATACGTCAATTAAGATGACGGCTTAATAAATATCGATGATTGCGGAAAACCCTAATGGAAATCTTTTTCACAGAAAAGATGTGTATCGATTACACAGCCTCCTGCTCTGATACCAATTGATGGGATTAAAACAACTTTTAATCTATGAAGATCGATTAGATCTTGAACAAGTATATGAATATGAAACAGCAAGAACACAATATTAATAACTAAGCAAAACGCAATAAAAAGAACAAAAGAGCTTGAATCAATCGTGTCGAATGATTAAATAAAATCCTTAGAAGAGCTCGATTAAGAACATCAACTGTAAAGGATTGGAAGATTACAAGAACGATTACTTGAAAATATTGTACTCTTGACAAATCGCTATATCGATAATCTCTAGAATCTTAACCTAATATGCATGCAAGCATTAACTTAAATACTATACATAAAAGGCTCTCGGTTGGACAGGCCCAAACCGGAGAATAAAAGGCTAATCTAACGAGCCCAAAAGACGCAACATCAAAACTCTTTTCAGCCCAACAATAGTCCTATAGTATTTTAAGTTCATGTTATGTTCTAGTGTTTCTTTGTAGTTGAGTTGGTAATTTTTTAGAATTGTTGCAACACCACAACCATTCTTAGGCATATGCTAATCACTTCTCGGATAGATATAGTTGATCAGGCTATATCAATCCCAGACCTGAGTATATATCCCCAAGCCTACATGTGTTATTCAACAATCACAATACTTTTTTTCTGTTCTAGTATGACACTGTTCTGGTTTGTATGCATGTATGTATACTTTAGTAAAATATTTTTATTATTTTAAAATTATAACTCTTGGTCAGAGTGTTTTAATCCCGTTGTCTTTATATTTGTATATCTTTTATGGGTTGATATACTTAGTTCACTATAAACAATGCTATGATACCAATCTGTCACACCCCTAAACCGGAACGGCAGAAACGTTCGGGGGCTGAGGACGTCATGTACAATATAATAACAATGCAAAATAGTAAAACAGGAAACAATATCCATTGCATTAATAGAATAGTTAATACATGTGTGTTCTTTGTATAGTTGTATGACACCAAAAATATATATAACAAAATAAAAGACGAGTCTTGAACATGCTCCGTATTCTCAAAACTTGTGCCCGTGTACATGTCTACTGGTTCCTTAAAAATACAAGTTATTTTAAAAGAGAGTATCAAAATTTAAGTTGGTGAGTTCCTAAGTATTTTAGTGTCAAATGTTTGCATTTGTTTCAAGAAAATGTTTGTATTGGTTTAGTGAAAATGTTTGTATCTGTCTAGGGAAAATGTTTGTATACTTCCCAGAAAATCTTATATTTTCTACTTAAATGAAAAGTAGTCTTCTACCCAAGACCAAAATGTTGTATGTTCTGTTCTCTTGAAAATAGTGTAAAATGTATGTTTATACTTGAAATAGTATTTGTATGTTTTCCATATTTGTAAACCATCTTTACTATAAAAATAGTATGCATTTCTCATGTGGGGATATCACTATATGAATGTAATGGAAAATGAAGATTTATAGTAGTATTGTATAATATACACTACTGATGCATTAACAACCTTGAAACCAAACTGGTTAATTAAGGTTAAAATGTGATTAGGTTATAACCATGCTTGATTGACTAGTATAAGACACGACGTTCTTCAGGCGTCGAAAATGATATGACATTTATCACCCGTAGACCTGCAGGTCCCACTGTAGCTAGCAGCAAGGTGTGGGATGGTCAATCCCGTATAAATCTATACACAAACTCACGCTCTCCCTCCAGGAGACTCTGGTTACAAAACATGACATAGAAAGAATATTTATATGCCATGAAATAGTATCTCACATTTTAGTTATCTTGTTCTTGTTATAGTATGTAAGTTCCTTCTTGTTCTTGTAAATGAATAGTATACTTTGTAATGAATAGTAATAGTAAGTATGTATTGATTCATGTATGTTTCTCTTTTCTACTAATAGTATGTATTGATCCTCTAAACTATACCTATTATAGTTTACTAGTATTTTTGTTTGAACTGTTACTGATTTGGAGAAAAGACTCAATTTCCCAACATATGCAATTGAGTTAAGTATGTTCTTTGAAAATGGGGGTTTAATATTCATGCATATATTTACCAAGTATAACTATGATTTAACTGACAATCGGACTAGTGATCCTACCCTAAGCCCACAACCAAACAAGGAACAAGAGTTATGGTATTTAGCAATAGTCCTAAGTCCTTTAAAGCATACTTATACATAAATATGTACAAGAATATGATTTTGATATAAACAAAAATCTAAAAAAAGTTTAAAAGAGTTTTGAAGTGATTTGAACAACATTTTAGCATAAGAAATCCTTTTGTTTGTTTGTTTCCACATGTAAATAATTAACACAATTAAATTGTGTTCTACATGTATTCCCCCCCCCCCCCCTAAAAGCATTTAAAAAGGCAAATTTTAGGGGTATGAAGTCACCTTAAGTTAGTGATTCGTTTGATTGTTCGATATAAGATGATTGTATCCACTAGTGAAGTCCCGAGGCAAAACAAGTCCTAAAAATGCATTTTATGTAATATATGTATACAATTTGTGTATATAAACATAAGAATGATAAGGAATTGGACTAATTTGTAAGTTTAACTTACAAATAAGAGTGTTAGAAGAAAAATGGAAGGCTGCTAGGTGTTTACGGCCAACCCCAGGAGTTCACGGCCCAAGAAGATCTTGGTGTTCTTGGGTTCACGGCTGGGTGTTCTTGAAGAAATGAAGGATATTCAAGGGTTTACGGTTGAGTGTTCTTGAGGAAATGAAGAACACTTGAATATCCAAGAAAGATCCTAAGAAGATTCAAACGATGAAGGATATTTTTGAGAGAGAAAGGGTGTTTACGGTTGGGTGTTCTTGAGAGGGAAAGGTGTGTTTTCGGTTGGAATTAAAGAAGTGAAGAGGAGTTCATGGTCCAACCCCCATATAGGGTCAAAACTGATGGGACACCTTCGTTGGTTTCCACACAGAGTAGATAAGACCGAGGTTTCTAGACTGTGAACCGAGGGTTTACGGTTGTAAACCGTTTACGGTACGAGGGTTTACCGCCCAAGTGAGGGTTTGTTGTTCGGACAAGGTTCTCGGTTCTAAGTGTTTCCTCCTTAAACACAAAACAACTTTGAATACAAGATTTATACACCTAAACTCATTAATCTAACCATATTAAGACAATCAAAGAAATAAGCTTGACCTTTATTTGACATGTTTGACTTTCATTGACTAAGATTGACTTTTACAAGATTTGAAATTACGGGTTGTCACACAGGGCCACCAATAACTCAACCTCAGATCCTTATACATATTCGTGGCCCGAAGATGGATTGAGAACTTTGACTTATGTGCTTCCTCCAAAACTGTCTGCCTTAACCCACCAGTTGTCAGAACCCAGACTCGACCACACTGAGTCATCAACCCCCGACTGTCTTTGACAAATAAAAGAATATGCCCTGTGATTCGCTCAGCCTTCCAATTCTCTTTTTTAAATCCCTCTACCTAAGCCTTCTTGATCAAATCCAAAAAAGGTGAAGTGATGACCATCCTCAAGCAAATATCTCTAAAAACAGAAATCATGGCCTTACGACACAAAGCATCAGCCACCACATTGGCCTTCCCATGGTGGTACAAGATCTCGCAATCATAATCCTTTACCACATCTAACCATCTATGTTGCCGCATATTCAAATTCGGCTGATCCATCAAGTATCACAAACTCTTGTGGTTAGTGTTAATAATTTACCTAAGCCCATATAGAAAGCGCCTCCAAATCTTGAGGGCAAAAACCACCGCCCCCAATTCCAAATCATGCATAGGATAATTTGTCTCATGAGGCTTCAGATGTCTCGAAGCATAAGCAATCACATGACCTCTCTACATATGTACAACTCCTAAACCCTAAATAGAGGCATCACAATAAACCAAGAAATCATCCAAACCCTCGGGAAGCACAAGAATTAGGTCCTCGCACAATCTTTGACTTAGAGTCTCAACAGTCGACTGTTGAACGAGCCCCCATCGGAAAACCACATTCTTCTTCGTCAAGCGGGTCAAAGGCACTACAATATTGGAGAAGTCCTGGATAAATCTCTGATAATACCCTGCGAGACCTAGGAATATCCGAATCTCGGATAGGTTCCTCTGAATCTTCCATCGAATCACGACCTTGATCTTGGTCGGCCCGACCAATATACCTCTCTGGTTGATACAATGTGACCCAAGAACTGCACCTTTCGCAACCAGAACTTAAATTTGGATAATTTGGCATAAAACCTCTCCCACCTAAGGGTCTCCAACACCTCGCACAAATGCTCTTCATGTTTCTCCTTGGTCTTGGAGTTGACCAGAATATCATCTATAAATACTATCACCGACTGATCCAGCATCAGCCTGTAAACCCGGTTCATGAGGTCCATGAACCTTGCTGGTGCATTGGTGAGCCCGAAGGGAATCACCACGAACTCATGATGATCATAACGAGTCCTGAAGGATGTCTTCTATACATCATCATTTCTGACCCTCATCTGGTGGTAACATGATCACAAATCAATCTTGGAAAGCAAAGATGTCCCTAAAGCTGATCAAATAAATCATCAATCCTTGGGAGTGGGTAACGGTTCTTCACTGTTAACTTAGTCTACTCCTGATAGCTAATACACATCTTGTGTGAACCATCCTTCTTTTTCACGAATAGGATTGGTTCTCCCCACAGAGAACTACTCGGTCGAATGAATCCCTTGTCTAGCAACTCCTGAAGCTGCATAGACAACTCTTGCATCTCATGTGGTGCTAGGCGATACTGTACCTTGGCTATCAGAGCCACACCATGAACCAGATTAATATGAAACTCGAACTGCCTCTCGGGAAGCACTCTTGGTAAATCCTCAGGAAATATATCAGGAAATCCCGAACAATGGACACCCTACTCAACTCCGTCATTCCCTCGACTCAAGTGTCGGCAACGTAAACTAGGAACCCAAAACAACCCTATTGAAGATATCTCATGGCCCTCGCAGCTGAACACAGAGTCGGCCCATGCGAAGCTTGTCACACCCCCAAACCAAGGATGGCGGAAACGTCAGGGGGTGGAGGACTTCATGTATAGTATCACAACAACGAGTATAATAGTGCTCAAAGTAAATACACCCATTATGAATATAATCGAGAAAGTTACATGATTTCACAAGTTACATGTTTCAAAATTGATTACAAAATAATGAAAAAATGTTTTGATTAACGCCGCAGGGTTCCATCCTCAAAAGCTGGTAGTCACGGATTTCTATTGATTACCTGAGAATACAAGTGAATTTTGAAAGAGTGTCAACAATTAAGTTGGTGAGTTCATAAGCTTTTGGATGTAGAATTTGAAAACCTTGTTTGTAAGTGTAATGTATACCCAAGAAAAATCCAATATTTTCCTTATAAAATGTGATGTAGTCTTAACTCCCAAGACCGAATGTATATGTGTGTTTCGTACTTTGTGATGGTGTATGCAGTTTTAAATAGATAATACCCCTTTTTCAAGTAGAAACTCCCGTAAAATATATGTGTCGCTATCTCCCTATGTGAGTCGCTATAACCATACTATGACAGAGTAGACCTGTTGCGACGTTCTTCAGGCGTCGGAACTATTATGACATTTGTCACCCCCGACCGGCCGGTCGGGCTGTTCCAAGCAGCTTGGGTGTGGGTTATCAATCCCAATATAGATCTATATACAAATATCACGCTATCTCTACAAGAGACTCTGGTTATAAATTACAGGAATTTTAACCCGTACTCTAAGAGTACAATGAAGACATGTCTCATAATTTACATTAACAAGTTTATGTGTAGGGTGAATGAAAAACCTTTTCTACAATGTAACTAACCCCCTTTTTCTTGTGTATTTGTAGTGTAAGGAGTCATAAACTTTACCTATTATAGTTGTTATACATGGTTGTAGTAATTGAAAATCCTTTTTGTGGAGTGAATAGAGTACTTTTCATAGTGATTTTGTGGTGTGTCAGTACCATAAACTATACCTATTATAGTTTACAACATATGTTTGTAGTAAATGGAAAATCTCATCATGAATGACTAATTTCTGTTTATGATGTTATATGACAAGAAATACATTCAACATTTAGAAAGTTATTGTTATACACTTTGCTCAACATGTTACAAAGTGTTGTTAATATTGTAAGTTGTTTAACTAGTTGTTAACTTTTCTGCACTGTTTTAGAAATATCACAGAAAAATCATGCAAAGTCAAAAACTGATTTTGTAAAATCTGAGAGTTTATAAAATGTGTCTAGTTTGTTCATAATTTTTATTATGATTTTTAGAAGTCTCTAACATATGTGAAAATGTTCAACTTCACAGACTGGTCCAAAGTTGTTTATGAAATGATAGGCAGGTTTGTAAAAATTGCCATAAATTATAGAAAAATCGTATGAACATGTACAAGTAGTCATTAGAAAGGTATAAACCTGAAATACTTTCATATTAAACAGTTTTAAAAGATAATAAGTTTAAGATGGTCAAAATAGTTCGTTAATAGAACTCAACTTTTCTATGAAAAGCTGAAGTATGAGTTTGAGTTATGTTAAGGTAATTTAACTTGTATCCTCCCCCCCCCCCCCCCCCCTTAAAACTTGAAGTAAACATGAAAATGTAGGGGTATGAACTCACCTTGAGTGATTCCTTAAGATGGATATTGAAGAGAAGAGGTTTCCAAGTCAAGAACACTTGGAGAAAGCTTGAGGATTTGAAGATCCGAAGGACAAATATGTCGGTATTTGTGTGAGAAATCCATGATTCGAGTGAAGGTGTGTAGAATGTTCAAGTGTAGGATGAAGACACTTACCAAAAGTGGATGAAAAGCTTGAGATCAGCCCTTGAAATTTCGAATTTTGAGAGAGAGGAAATGAAAGAGAGATATGTTTTCTTTTTGGTGAAAGAGTGAAGTCTTAGAGGGGAAAGGTAATGTTTGTCTAAGATTTGGTTAGGGAATCATATGGAGTGTTGGAAGGTGTAACACCCATAAAATTCAAGCCAATTTAAAACATTTTAAAACAATTAAAACCATTAAGTTATTACAATTTGTTTTCAAAATAGTTTAAGCATCTGAGTATCCCTAGAATCAATCATGAAAATATGAGGAGGTGCACGATCACGCCTTCACCTTCCCGCGATCATAAGAAATACCTGAAACAAAATAAACAACTGCAAGCCCGAAGATTAGTGAGTTTCCCCCAAAATACCAACCTCATATAACCATACTCATATAATATTAGAAAAAACAGAATAACATGCATAATGAGCCTTTAGCTTGACTACACCGCCTCGCAGGCCTTCAGTCTATTTGGACCACTCTCCGAGCCTTCGGCACGTCTGGACCGCCTCGTAAGGCCTTCAGCCTATCCGGACCGCTCGCCGGGCCTTCGGTCTGACTATCATACCCTCCTGGGTCTGTAGTCTATCCGGACCGCCCTGGATATGTTGGCCTTTAACACAAAGCAGGACCACCTCAACCCACCCCCAGTCAAACAAACATGTGCACATACATATCATACGCTAGCATATATAACAATCAACCGATCTAACAGATCAAATAGCATAGCAACATCCTATAACCTGGATACGGACCTAACAGGTCACTATTATAGCATCATACTATGCCCAAGATACTGACAAAACCAGGTCACTAACATATGTACAGATAATCATACGGATCTAACAGATCACATAGCATAGCAACATCCTATAACCAGGATGTCGACCTAACCAGGTCACTAACATATATATAGATAATCATACGTATCTAATAGATTACATAGCATAGCAACATCCTAAAACCATGATGTAATTATAAAGGGTCGGTCTTGGTGCCGTAGTATTGATATAGTGAGGAGAAGTCACCTGGCATTGCTGAAGTCCTGCAGATAAAACTCCAGCTGCTGGTTGACAGCTTCCCGAACTATCAACATCAAACAATACCCGATTAATAATTGGGTTCCAAGCCCACAGTCCAACTCACACTCCAAAAGAACCAAAAGTCAAGTAATGGGTCAAAGCCCAACATATGGCCCAATTTTCCAAATTGGGCCCAAGCCTATACATGGTATTATTCGAAGGCCCAAAGTCAAATTATCATTAAGGCCCAAACTATGGCCCAATTTTCCAAATTGGATCGAAACCCCTTACATGGGCCTTACCCTAGACCCATTAAATTATTCTAGTTCAAATGCTTGCTCTTGGATGGCCCATTATTATCCCAATCATTTAGGCCCAATAGAAAGGTCCAACAATAAACCCAAGTGAAATTTGGGTTTCGCATAAAATGATGATTAGGGTTAAGTTTTCCTACTTAACCCATTAAGGACTTAATCCATTAAGTCCAATGTTGACTGAGGTTGATTGCAATTGATTATTATTTAATATATTAGATTCATTAAATAATTCCGATGCGGTCCCGATAAGTCCCGAATTAGGGTTTCATGGCATTAGGTTTTTCCAAACCCTAATTAGGGTTTCCAACCCATCTTTGCCCAATAGCTAAATCCTTAGATCCATTAGGGTTCATTAAGCTCGTTAGTCACATGATTGGGCTTTTAGGTCCATTAAGCTTCATTGGGGCCACTAGGGCTTTTTTGGGCCCATTAGGGTTTCAAGCACCCCAAAAGAATCAACACAACGAGGCAAAGCATACCGCCATCCGACACGGCAGCTGCTGGCGGCAGCCACCACCCTACGGTTGTGGTTTTTTTCCAGTTTTCTTTTCATTATCCAAATTGCAATTACATTTTACAAGACTAAAACTCAAGTAAACACACACCCACTCAATAAGATAACACACACAAGGCGGCACATGGTGGCAGCCACGACCTCACGGTGGTGACAGTGGTGGTTCTCGATGGCAGTGGTTCCTTTGGCTTCCAACACGCAGTAACACCACACACACCCATAAATGCACCCACAACCACCTCCAATGGTGGCATTTGATGGCGGAATAAGGCAGAAACGGGCGGTGTAGCGGTGTTAATAACGACAGCCACCATGGCTAGCCGCCATGGTGGTTCTTCTCAGTTGCCGGCCAACAACCCAACACGTAATAGATCTGGAAAAGGCCTCACGCCAGGTGGCGCATGATGAGCGGCAGCAACAACGACCTTTGCAGCCGGTGATGGGTAATACAACTATGAGAGAAGGTGGAAGTCGGACAGAAGGCGGAGGAGAGGGTAGGCGTCAGAATCATAACGACGAAACACCGGGACAACAGCTATTGCTCGTCGTCACCTGCAACGGGACATCAACAACATTGACGCCGGCTATTGGCGATAGCGACGTTTGCATGACGGAGCAGCGGCGGCAGTCGGCTGGACTTTCCGGATTGGAACGAGTGAAGGGTGTCGGTTGGAGGTTGATGAACGGCAGTAGGTAAGTCTGGAGATGGCGGTGCCGGTGAGGGATGTATATGGGTAGGGGAGGTGGCGGCTGTAGATGGCTTCATTAGGGTTAGGGTATGGACGGGGGTGACGGGTTATATACCCCCAATCCCCCATAAACTTATTTCCATAATGCCACAAATGGCCCCTCCCTTTGAGATTTCTTCCAAAATAATTCCAATATTTACCAAACGCACCCTAACTTATGCAAGTTTTCTCAAATTAAATCCAAAACTTACACTTTTAACCCTCAACTTCAAAATTAAGACAATTAGCTCCTCGAAATCACACCTCGCTATATAATTATTGATTTTAGGGCTATAACCCGATCATTAATTTATTTATTTATCTAATAAATAAACGAGGTGGTACAAATCTCCCCCACTTAAATTAGATTTCGTCTTCGAAATCATTCCTTATCATTCCGTACACACCCAACCACCCTAATAATACGGTCACCATCCTGGGCATACCCTAGCCCTTCCCAAGGTAGCCGTGACCAATCTTTGCAAAGCCCTAAAATCCGTAGATGAATGAATCTCTCACAACAAAATCACATCTACTCGGTCTGAAATTTGTTATCATGAGGTGGTATGAATCACTGCTAGACCACTCATACTGAAGCATCATCGTTGAATTAGTCTGTTTATCCCACAACCAACTAGTTAACTTCCGATCACTCACGGTTCCCACTATAAAACAGGGTCACTGACCCAAATATCCTTGCGTATTACTTATAATTAGCCAAGGCTCAGCTAATCCTGCTGCGAGTGACTTGTCACCTCCCAATAAACCAACTATCTCGTGCATACTTGCAACCTAAACACAAATACTAACACTGCCCAAACGCTTAAACTGCCCAAACACTGAACTACCTGAAGCAGTACGCTGCTACATAGCTCCTTCCCAAAATCTATCGAGACCTTCCTGGTCTCAATTCATCCATCAGTCATCTGAAATATCGATTTTCTGCCCGGCTGCGGAGCCAAAGGAATCCCACTCAGTCGTCTCACCCGACTCCTAAACGAAATCCTTCTCTGGAACTAGTTGCCACTAGTTATCATGCCACTGTGGCTCTAACAACCTCCCGATCCAACCGATCGGGCCCATATGTCGAACCTTGATGTCATCAAACCCAGGCTAAAAGCGATTGCTACCTAACCGATGGTAGCCTTATATCACAAGTAATCTTATACGGTCCATTGCTTCCCTAATCCCGTAACTGTAGTGACACTCCTACAGTCTTATCACTGGCCCAACCTGACCTAATCCTTTTAGGTAATTCCGAAATCCAATCCGTGGATTTCCATACACTGCTGCACCCAAACTGGTGGGTACTACTATTCCTTCCGCGTCCTAACAACACACTCATGCTACCTACCAACCCAATGAATGTTGTGGCTACACCCACAGACTTGCATCACGCTGGCACTATCTGCTAACCTGGTGAATGCTACAACGACACCCATAGTCTTTCAACACTTATCACACTACCTGATCGCTAGTGAATTCTACGGCTACCCCCGTAGTCTTACAACACTTTCCATACTACCTGATCGCTAGTGAATGCTACGGCTACCCCCACATTCTTACAACACTTTCCATACCGGTCGAACATGCACTCGACCTAACACACAACGGAACTTAATTCATGGCTAGAATCCAAACCTAATCCCCAAATTATGCTATCAAGCACCGAGAAGACGCGATTCCCATGCTGGGGGTCTTACCGAACTCCCAACTGACACAACACTCTAATCATATAGCCACTTGGGTTGTCTTCCTTCCTAAAAATGATGCGAAACATATCCCAGTTTCAAAGCCGATCCTACTTCTACATTCTGGGACGATTCTCCCCCACTTAGATTCAGCTAAGTCTTCAAAATAAATGAAAATTTGAGAATTCCCAAACCTTCTCACTTTCCAACGATTGATCCGATGACAACCAGACCTTTCCAACTAGTACTCCTTTACTAGCCCACCCCAAATGATCACATGCTTCTAATAACTATATGAACACTTCCTAAATCCCAAGGAAACCAATAGTCCCTTATGCTCGAATGATACCACACCCAAATCTCGAAGTCCAAAGATAGATGCTCCAACTAGTCTCCCGCTCTCGGGCTCTAGAGATCATATCATTCAGGGTCCCGCACCCTGACTCACTCACCAGCTCGATCATCCACAACTGAATTGCAGTAGCTGAAGCAACCTATGCCCTAAATTGGGCTACAAACTAACCCCAAGACATAGTCTACAATCCCAAAAGTGAAATAGGTCGCACCATCAATCCTTACCGCCTGATACAAGAGATCCAAGGCAAACCGGACCTCATATTTACCCATACCACGTCGACCTACCTACGCTCACTGACGCAAAAAAAACTATCGCCAATCCCTATGACTAACTGACCCGAGCTGGAACATAACCTGATCCTGGGGTTACAATCCTGCTGACTTCTTTGAGTTCGAAAGCTGAAAGGGCACAATCCTTGCCCTAGAAACGACATTCCAACCCTATCAATTAACCATTCTACTTCCAGCTGCATAACTCCAGCTGAACATAATCATTACTCCTTTCCGGAGTCCCTGCGACTTACATTCCAACCTCAAGTAAAACCCCTCGAAGCCTCAAATCTAGAAACTAATGTGCTAGACTCTCTCCCGATCAAACTACGGAATGTAATGAGTATCGAACATTTCCCTGATCACAAATAACTGCAGCCCTTTACTCATCGGAATATGTCCCTGTAACAAATCCTGGTACTGGAAAGCTCAACCAGCTCCTCCCCCTGCCGTCGTTACAACTATTGAAGCTGTTGTGCAGCCGTCTCAGCAATGGCTGCATAATGCTCGTCAGAATACTCAACCATGGTGGTCCTGATAGACCTAATCATCTCCAGAATCTGACCCCAAACAATCTCGATCACCTCCTCCCAGATGATCTCCCTGACACGATCCTCTGACAAGACTGGCCTATCCTGGCTGCCAGCTCCCGATCCTGACCCGGATTTGGTCTCAAAATGCCTCGTAACCATGATAATACACCAGAAAGATCTCGTATAGTCCATATAATAATCGGGAACAAACTCCCAACTAAACCCCAGGGGTTGTGACTTCCTTGCTACGCGTATGGGTCCTGTGCTTTCAGTAGTACGGGCCCATACTACCTTCCACACCTACCTATATTTATCTCAAGTATCACCACAACACCCTAACAATATACATAAACATAGCGAACTCTCAATCCTTACTCCCAGAGGAATGCTAAATATCTCATAACTTGCCTCCCGGCCTCACACAACCCACCCATCCATGAAATTGTAGCACTAGTGTATGTTAGCCATACATAACGTTGGACCCCATAGACTTTCGAATATCCAACCTACCCTAAGCTCCCAATCAAACAAGAACAGAACATAAGGCCAAATCAAACATTCTCAGGCTATAAGATCTTAATTATGTACGGTCGTGATGCATACACTAAGCAACTACAGTAATGATGTCAATTTCATATAAGGAAAAACCCTAGGCAATCAGGCATCATATAATCAGGCAATTCTATCATGCAATTCCTGAAGACCCCTAGCCTAGTACTAGCATGTTGTTCTAACATATCACATAATTAAATATTGTATGGTATTTTGGGGTCACTTATTGACTCCAGCTGATCCTACACACTGCATCCTCCTTTACTTATTTTGAAAACCATTTAAAACCCTTTTGAAAATCTTTCCTTGATCTGAGACTGGATTCACACAAATGTTCCTCCAATTCACTCAAACCAAGGCTCGGATACCAACTTGTAACACCCATAAAATTCAAGCCAATTTAAAACTTTTTAAAATATTTAAAACCATTAAGTTATTACAATTTGTTTTCAAAATAGTTTAAGCATCAGAGTATCCCTAGAATCAATCATCAAAATATGAGGAGGTGCACGATCACGCCTTCGTCTTCCCGCGATCATTAGAATACCTTAAACAAAATCAACAACTGTAAGCCCGAAGCTTAATGAGTTTCCCCCAAAATACCAACCTCATATAACCATACTCATATAATATCAGCAAATACAGAATAACATGCATAATGAGCCTTCAGCCTGACTGGACCGCCTCGCAGGCCTTCAGTCTATCCGGACCGCTCTCTGAGCCTTCGGCATGTCTGGACCGCCTCGTAGGGCCTTCAGCCTATCCAGACCGCTCGCCGGGCCTTCGGTCTGACTATCATACCCTCTTGGGTCTGTAGTCTATCCGGACCGCGCTGGGTATGTTGTCCTTCAGCACAATGGAGGACCGCCTCAACCCACCCCCAGTCAAACAAACATGTGCACATACATATCATACGCTAGCATATATAACAGTCAACCGATCTAACAAATCAAATAGCATAGCAACATCCTATAACCAGGATACCGACCTAACAGGTCACTAATATAGCATCATTTTATGCCCAAGATACTGACCTAACCAGGACACTAACATATGTACAGATAATCATACGGATCTAACAGATCACATAGCATAGCAACATCCTATAACCAGGATGTCGACCTAACTAGGTCACTAACATATATATAGATAATCATACGTATCTAACATATTACATAACATAGCAACATCCTAAAACCATGATGCAATCATAAAGGGTCAGCCTTGGTGCCGTAGACCCTGTTGATATAGTGAGGAGAAGTCACCTGGCATTGCTGAAGTCCTGCAGATAAAATTCCAGCTGTTGGTTGACGGCTTCCCGAATTGTCAACAATAAACAATACCCAATTAATAATTGGGTTCCAAGCCCACGGTCCAACTTACACTCCAAAAGACCCAAAAGTCAAGTAATGGGTCAAAGCACAACGTATGGCCCAATTTTCCAAATTGGGCAGAAGCCTATACATGGTATCATTCGAAGGCCCAAAATCAAATTATCATTAAGGCCCAAACTATGGCCCATCTATGGCCCAATTTTCCAAATTGGGTCGAAACCCCTTACATGGGCCTTACCCTAGACCCATTAAATTATTCTAGTTCAAATGCTTGCTCTTGGATGGCCCATTATTATCCCAATCATTTAGGCCCAATAGAAAGGTCCAACAATAAACCCAAGTGAAATTAGGGTTTCGCATAAAATGATGATTAGGGTTAAGTTTTCCTACTTAACACATTAAGGACTTAATCCATTAAGTCCAATGTTGACTGAGGTTGATTGCAATTGATTATTATTTAATATATTAGATTCATTAAATAATTCCGATGCGGTCCCGATAAGTCCCGAATTAGGGTTTCATGGCATTAGGTTTTTCCAAACCCTAATTAGGGTTTCCAACCCATCTTTGCCCAATAGCTAAATCCTTAGATCCATTAGGGTTCATTAAGCCCGTTAGTCACATGATTGGGCTTTTAGGTCCATTAAGCTTTATTGGGCCCACCAGGGCTTCTTTGGTCCCATTATGGTTTCAAACACCCCAAAAGAATCAACACAACAAGGCAAAGCATACCGCCACCCGACACGGCGGTCGGTGGCGGCAGCCACCACCCTACGGTGGTGGTTTTTTCAGTTTTATTTTCATTATCCAAATTGCAATTACATTTTACAAGGCTAAAACTCAAATAAACACACACCCACTCAATAAGATAACACACATAAGGCAGCAGCTACCACCTCACGGTGGTGACAGTGGCGGCTCTCGATGGCAGTGGTTCCTTTAGCTTCCAACATGCAACAACACCACACACACCCATAAATACACCCACAGCCACCTCCAATGGTGGCTAGTGGCGGCGAAATAAGGCAAAAACGGCAGCGTAGCGGTGTTAATAACGACAACCACCATGGCTAGCCGCCATGGTGGTTCTTCTCAGTTGCCGACCAACAACCCAACATGAAATAAATCTGGAAACGGCCTCCCGCCATGTGGCGCACAAGGAGCGGCAGCAGCAACGACCTTGGCAGCCGGCGACGGGTAATAAAATTGTGATAGAAGGTGGAAGTCGGACAGAAGGCAGAGGTTGGGGTAGGCGTCAGAATCGCAACAACAAAACACCGGGACAACAGCTATTGCTCATCGTTGCCTGCAACAGAACATCATCAGCATTGACGCCGACTGTCGGGGATAACGACGTTTGTAGGGCGAAGCAGCGGCAACAGTCAGATGGACTTTCCGGATCGGAACGAGTGAAGGGCGTCGGATGGAGGTTGATGAACGGCGATAGGAAGGTCCGGAGATGGCGGCGCCAATGATGGAGGTATAAGGGTGGGGGAGGTGGCGGCTGTATATGGCTTCATTAGGGTTAGGGTATGGACGGGGGTGACGGGTGATATACCCCCGATCCCCTACAAATTTATTTCCATAATGCCACAAATGGCCCCTCCTCTTGACATTTCTTCCAAAATAAAGCCAATATTTACTAAACACACCCTGACTTATGCAACCTTTCTCAAATTAAATCCAAAACTTAACCCTCAACTTTAAAATTATGACAATTAGCTCCTCGAAATCACACCTCGCTATATAATTATTGGTGTTAGGGCTACAACTCAATCATTAATTTATTTATTTATCTAATAAATAAACGGGGTGTTATAGAAGGTGCATAAAAGGGCAGTGATTTGATAAGGTATAGTGTGAATAGTGATTAGAGGTTGTCATAGAGTGGGTATGGGGGATGACTTGTTGTCCTAGCTTTATGGGGAAGGTCAAAAGTACCTTCTTGTACTTGCACTTTATCCTAATCAGTATTATGGATTATATCTTTGAAATCTCCAAGATATGGATAAATCATGATTTTAGAGGGTTGAAAATGATAAAATATGGATTTGGATGAAAATCCCATGTTAAAATCATGAAAAACGGGCCTAAAACACGAAATTACTCGAAAATCGGGAAGAAAGTAGTGAACCTGCGAGGGATCGGTTCATGCTGTTGAGGACCGAAAGTAGGTTCGGTCCGAAATTGTTTGAACTGAGGGGAAACAAACTAAATGAAGTTGAACCGAAGGGAGGCGGATCCGTAGGCAGTGGCTCGGACCGAAGGTTGATTCGAACCGAAGGTGACTTCGGTCATTAAGCGGGTTCGGTTCCTAAGAGGTTTTGGGTCTAGGAGGCTTCGGTTCTTTAAGGGAGGTTCGATTCTATTAGGGCTTCGGTCCTTAAAGCTAGTTTTAGTTCTAGATGGCTGCTGTTTTTCAAATAAACTCCTCGTTTTGAGTGGTTTTTTACTAAGTTAAGGGTCAGGATCCCCCGGGTGATTATAAAAAGTTGAAAGAGAGATTTGAGAGAGATTTGGGAGAGAGAGGGAGAGAGAGAGAGCGAGAGAGATTAAGAGAGACTTTGTTTGTGACTTTTGTTAGTGTTTAGCCTCCTAATGCAAGGTTTGTAAACCCCATTAAGCCTCGTTATGAGTTTTATACGCCTCCGGAGGGTATGTAAAAATGTTTTATCGAGTAGTTCCATCACGTACCCTGGTTAGGGTTTAGATTTTCTGAACACGTGAAAACTCTAAGTGATACTTTTCTATTAAGATAGTGTGTTGTATAATAGTAAACATAATGTAAACCCTAATATACAAGGGTTAATTGAGTTGACCGGTTTGACTTGTTGACTTTATTTGACTTTGAGTTGACCAGAGAGTGACGGTTGTCACAAAGCTCCCTCACCAAGAATAACCAGTTCTTCCCCACTTGGGGTTCGAACTCTCACTATTCGCCGCTCGCATAAATCATGTCCCCATTAGGGCCCAACCAATCCATCCCGATGATAACCTTCGATCCCCTCAAAGGAATTAGCACCAAATCAATATAGTACCTCTCACTAAATAGGTTCAGGACACACCTGTTATGAACCCTCGAAGCACTCACAGTACGATCATCCGCGATCTTAACCTCCAATGGAAAATCCAAAGTTCTGGGAGCATCACAAAACTTCTTCTAAGCGCAATAGATACAAAATATCAGGTAGATCCCGGATCAAACAGAACATGAGCGGACATACCATTGACCAGAAAGGTCCCTATACAAGATCAAATATAATCATAAGCATAAATAAGGAAATCAATAAAAGATAAGGATAGATCACATACTAGTAACCACATACGGTGCTTCACGAGCCTCATCAGTGGTCAGATGATATGCCCTGCTCTTCACCAAAGGTACCTCCACCTTGCCCTGGCGGACATGAGTAATCCTCGAGGTGGCTGGTGTAGGCGTCGCCACTGCTCCTCCGGACAATTATAGAGGAAGACAAAAACAAGAGAGCAAAATCCATAAGAAAAATGGAAAACTTCACAAACAAACAACAATTAGAACATACCTTCGACAAGTTCAGCCAAAAACCTAAAATCAAAGCAAACTAAAACAAATTCAAGATTCAAATAAAAACCCCTATCGTTCATTAAAAACACTAAAAAAATATCCTTCAAACAAACAAGTTTTCAAATTAGAAACAGGAAAAATGTGTCATATATTTCACCTGATCTGTTCATAGTGTCGTCGTTTCTTTGTTTCCTTTTGCATTTTCTTCATTTTGAGTATCGTTGGTGATGTGCACTAGTGTTGCGGTACTGATGGGGTACCTTGGTGAATCTGAGTAAAATCGCACCAAGAAGAAAAGTCACGTCAGTCGTAGAGCAGGGCGAAGATTTTTGATTGTGAGAATTGGACGTTGGGGATATATGGGTACGGGCCCGAGATAGAGGGAAGGGTGATCGAGATTAAGGGATTTTGAGTTTCATTGATGACTTGGTCCAATTTTTGTGTTGACTGAGTTTGGTCTACCAGTTAATATGTCTTTTTTTATTGCCGAATTAAATGGGAATTCAATAAATCTAGGATGAGGTCAAGATAAAACAAAGATAAGAAGGAAAAAACAGTCGGCTTAATTTTCATGTATTGTATTCGAAATGCATTAGCAAGTTGTATGTAATGTATTATTTTTTGTACAATTTAATTTAAATAGGGTTAAGTTTAAAATTTAATATTATTTTATTGGTGGTTGGTTGTACTATTAACTTAATAATTTGAACGTCTTAAAAAAATAATATTATTATATTCAATTTATTTTTAGAAAAAATTAGATTTCCTTTATTATATATATATATATATATATATATATATATATATATATATATATATATATATATATATATATATATATATATATATATATATATATATATAGTTCAAATTAACTTATATCATGGATTCATGATAGATGGTATGAGATCATACTATTAACGAATAGGTTGGACTAACAAACTTAATTAGATATATAAGTTCTTAAAGTACGATTTTTAAAAAGCAATATTTGTATAAAATGTAAATCATTTTCTTTTATATATAGATCACTAAAGGATCATTTGGAGGTTCTCATAACCAAGTCATTTATATAATTTTAAACTAAACTCGTGAACCTTTAGATGCATGTTTTTAGGTATCTATTTAAATATATGTTCCCAAAATATGATCTTCAAAACCAAATTTTACATTTATTATATTTCATTTTCCTGTATATGATATTTTTGTCCACTTGCTAGTTGATATCAGGGGTCATATGGTAATTTGATACCATCCTGCCAACTACCAATTTTTCAAACCCAATCAACGTATTTTCTTCACTTTTTTCAAAAGTGGAATTAAAGTCATGAGAAACCGTGTCAAAAGGTCAAGAACCCTTTTCAAACATAACCCGTTAATTCATCGCTTTTGTACCTTTCATTCATTCAAGGTAAAGAACCAAAAAAAAAAAAAGAAGTTTGTCATCCAAAACCTCCAAAACAAACCATTTGATAGTTTTAACCATCTTCATCAAACATGGCTATGAGCAACAATGTCATCGGAGGCATTAACTTCATCGCCATGTTGCTCTCGATCCCAATCATAGGAGCCGGGATCTGGCTATCAACAGAGGCAGATAACACTTGTGTCCAGATCCTACAATGGCCTGTTATAATTTTAGGTATCTTGATCTTGGTTGTGGCCATAGCCGGCTTCATTGGAGGATTCTGGAGAATCTCATGGCTCCTCGTGATCTATCTCATTGCCATGCTTGTTCTCATCATCTTGCTCACATGTTTGGTGGTTTTCGTGTATATGGTAACCATCAGAGGTTCAGGTCATCCTGAGCCAAGCCGATCTTTCTTGGAATACAGGCTTGACGATTACTCAGGATTTCTCAAAAGAAGAGTTAGAAGCCATTACAAATGGGATAGGATTAGAACTTGTCTAAGTTCCACTACTTTATGTGCTGAACTGAACCAAACTTATCGCATGGCTCAGGATTTCTTCAATTCCCACCTTACTCCATTACAGGTTCTATGCTAACTCATATACTATGCTATTTTCTTTTCTTAATTAAAATAGTTTAAACATATATACTTTCATCGATCTTCTTCAGTTTTATCGTTTAAATCCTTTAAGTTTGTAACTAAAAGTAATATATATTTTTTTTCGAACATGAAACATGGTAGTGTGGTACATGTTTTCAGTATGTGCGTAAAAGGTAATCATGAGGATAGAGTAAGAGGCATGAAAATGGGATGGGAATAAGTGAGAAATGGTTTTCCTAAGAATATATAAGTGTGAAAAAGGTCTCATCAATAAGTTTTAACTTTTCTTTTTATCTTTTTATCTTTTTTCTTTTAAGCAGTCTGGATGTTGTAAGCCTCCAACACAATGTGGGTATACTTTTGTGAATCCGACATATTGGATAAGTCCCATCAATAATGCAGCTGATATGGATTGCTTGAACTGGAGCAACGAGCAGACAGGGCTTTGCTATGGTTGTGATTCATGCAAGGCAGGGTTGCTTGAGAATTTAAAGAAAGAATGGAGGAGAGCAAACATAATTTTGATCATAACCCTTGTGGCTTTGATATGTGTTTATGTGATTGGGTGTTGTGCTTTTAGGAATGCGAAAACAGAAGATCTCTTTCGCAAGTATAAGCAGGGTTACACGTAACTTATTAATCAAGACACCAAGGCTGAACTTAACTTGCGGAACATGGTGATGCATGTATTCTTAGTGCAATTTTATGATCGTATCGAGTGTGAATTACTATCTTTGAGGTTTGAATTTATTTAAGACGGGTTTGTTTTAATACAACTCTTTTTTATGCAAAGTAAAGTATAAAATGCAAAAACACACAACAAAAATTGTAAATAAAAATGATATCATAATATATATATATAGAGGTAGGTTTTATTGAAATTCCAAAAAAAATAAAGATTTTGAAATTCAACTCCAATTGTATATTTTTCATTTTCCACTCTAATATGTTAACGTACCGACACAGCGGAATAATTATATTAATAAATGATTTATGTAGAACTGTTCTTTCCTTTTTTCCCCACACCACAACCGCCACCAATACGACCATCACAACCACCTTGGCCACCAACCAATCCAGACTGTCACATCCGTCATCTCTACGACCACCACCTCTATCACCTCTGCCATCACCATCTCATCCGCCACCAATCATATATATATATATATATATATATATATATATATATATATATATATATATAGTTTTTAAAGTAAGGGTTGTTAAGTGGAACCTGCATCGAGCTTAGTGACTTAGTGACTTAATGTAGGTAAAAAGGAAAAATAAAAAGTGAAACAAGAAACTAAAAAGTAACGTGATTTGAGAAGGGCACCGAAAGTGTAATATATATATATATATATATATATATATATATATATATATATATATATATATATATATATATATATATATATATATATATATAGAGAGAGAGAGAGAGAGAGAGAGAGAGGTTCAATTGCGGATTGACATCTATCGTGGGGATGTACGGACAATGCTATTTTTTGATAATGAAAAAAAAAATTTGTTTGATAATGTGAAAACATTCAATCTTACAAAACTATTTTCATTATCACACATTCTCATTAATTAAACCGTCTTTAAGGTTATTATAGACTTTTTATTATTTTTATTCTATCAAAATGTTGTCCGAATTTTATTGATTCGTATTCTGTAAGAATGAAAATAAGTGAAAAACGATACATGAGAACAAAAATGAATAAGAATTACTTAGAATAGATGAAAATGACAATAGTTGTGTGATGTTGAACGCATTCACATTACTAAACAATATATTCTCTTACTAATTCTCATAGAATAACATTGTTCATACGTCCGCACAATAGTTGTACATCCACATTATAACCTAGCTATATATATATATATATATATATATATATATATATATATATATATATATATATAAAAGACGGTTCACTTGAGATTTAAAAAAATAAATAAAGATCTTCAAATTCAATTTCAGCCAAATATTTTTCATTTGCCGCTCAAATGCTCTAGCATACCGGCAGCAACAGGGTATACCTAATCATGAATGATTATAAGACATAGAAAAATAATCCTATATGATTATACATGTTTATACATATATGTCTAATCATAAATAATTATACATATACATCTATTCACATATTGAGTAATCATATATGATTGGGGTGGTTGGTAGCATATGTTATAGTCGTAGAGGTGGTGTTGACATAAATAACGGAGGTGGCAATGGTGGGTTAGGTTGGTGGCACAAGTAGTGGTAGTGGTGGTAGCGGTGGCGGTTTTGGTTGTGGAGAAGTTAACGAGGGAAATTGAACGAGCGACACTAAAAAATCATTTATGTTTATAACTCTCCTGCCGCGCCGATACATTATCGCACTAGAGCTGCAAATGAGAAATATATGATTGAGATTAAATCTCAAGATCTAAATTTTTTCGGAATCTAAAGTGAACCCATATATATATATATATATATATATATATATATATATATATATATATATATATATATATATATATATATATATATATATATATATATATGAAAAAGTGAATATATGGTTGTTATGTACCTAAGCTTAGGTACAGAACCTTTTAAACGACGTAGTTTAAAAAAAAAAAATTCAATTTCATTTCTCTTAGTTTTGTTTTAATAGTTGAATTAAGTTCAGTTACAAAATGAAAATGATCAATTATATATATTTTTATTGCAAATAATTATAGAAGTTGATAAAGAAGATAAAAAAGCCAATATTTTTTAACGAATATAACTCAAGCGTTTTGTCTTTTAATTGAAAAACTATATTCAATGATTATGTGAAAAGCTTGATTGAGTTATGATATGTTCTTCTTTTATCTTTTATTCAATTAGTTTTCATTTAGATTTAGTAGGGTTGACTAAATGGTCACCACTTTTAATGTTTTAAGTTCTTAGACACAATGAAGAAAAAAAACATAAATTTGATCGATTTAGTAAGTCACATGATTAAGAAAGAATAGTAAAAGAGATATCTTGATTAGTTTAGATATAAATTGATCAAAACTACATTGTTTGGAGGGTTCTTGTAGCACCCGATCCCTGGTACGCATTTAATTCAAAGTATTCTTGTATTTTTCTCTGAGACTCGACGAGTTAGAGGCTTGACTCGTCGAGTACGGGATCCGCAGACATTTTAAGTGACCTACTCGACGATTCAGGAGACTGACTCGGCGAGTAGGTGTTGTGCGAGTAAAACCCTAAATATGAGGGTTTGCACCCTATTTAAACCACTTATTCAGCCTCCATCGTCCCTTATGCTCTCAGAACACCTCATATTGAAACCCTAATTGTTTTTGTAAAAATCTAAGGCCCTTTTGGTGCATTTGGTGATTAGTGTTGTAAAAATCGCCGAGTTGGCCGAGTACTCATCCGAGTACTCGCTACTCGGCCCCTGACCGAGGCAAGTTACAAAATCCGAGTACTCCCCGATCAGCCCCTTATTGAAGCGAACATTGTTGTAAAACTCGGCCAACTTTGTGATTAATATGTATGGTATACTTAATGATTTATTATTTAACACACACATATGTGATTATTACTACATATATATCTTAAATTTTCAATAATTATTCAGGAAGTGGGACCATTGTGTGTTTTTTTAGTTTTTTTTTTGTATTCACACGTATCTAATTTTGTTATATATTTCATTCAACTCATGGCTTTAACTTATGATTTTGACATATATAGTTTCCCTAAAAATATTTCTATATGAATTACCGAATCCGAGTACTCCCCGAGTACTCCCGAGTACTCTCGAGTACTCGATACTCGGTAGTCGGCCGAGTAGGTACCGAGTAGCGAGTTCTACAACCATGCTTGTGAAGGTTGAAGAAGAATAAGGAGACTTGTGAGTTCAAATTAGGGCTTGGGGATTCAAAGATCCAGTACCATCTTCAGCCTAATCAAGGTAAAATACCCCTGTCTTGGTCTTTTATTTGCTTATTCATCTTTAGGGTTTAGATTTTTGGGTGCATTTAAGGCTTTTCAAGCCATTTTCGGGATTCTGAAGTGATTCATGGGCTACCACTTCAGATCTGAGTCATGGGAGGGGCCTCATGGCATAAAAGTGCCAACCTTATGGCCATTAGGGCCCCATGCATCCCCTATATCAGTTTGATAGCTTTTTGGGACAAAGACCCCTTGCATGTGCACCAAGTTGGAACATGTTTTGAATGATTTATGGTTCGTTGTGATATTAGCAAGATTTCAGTAAATGTTTTATGAATCAATTAATTAAAAACAAAATTTTTTGGACTCGAAATTTGAGACGTTATAAGTTGGTATCAGAGCCTTGGTTTGAGGGATTCGGGTACACTCTCGGGTGTGTCTGAACTCAAACTAAGGACTTGGTATGAAAATTTTCAAAAGTAAGATCATTCGATAAAAGAAGTTTGGAAAGAGAAAAGAACTTTGAAAAGAACAAGGTGTGTGATGTGCGCGACCGACCGAGCTCAAGTAAGCTTTCCACAACTTACCCATACAAGTTTATGTTATGCTATGATATGTTTATTAGAACTGCATGCTAGATTAGGACTAAGGATCTAGGAGGATGCCTTATGTGCCTGTTATATGTGTTTGAGCTATATGAATTTCATGCTAATACACATTCCTAAGTAGAAAATAAAACAGTTTGATTGGATTAGGTGGCTAGCTTTCCATTATCCGAATGCTGCTTACTTTGTTCTTTGTGGGGCTCTTAGCATATGACCTAACAAGTAGGTGAATATGCTAAGTCACATGTAGTACAGGCTGGATAATCTCAGAGTGTCGGATTTGACCCTATTGCGCAACTCTTGTTTGAGTCTAACTGTCATGGGGATGAGTCCTTTACTCGAAGGATTATCTGATCTCCGCTGCATGTGGCTATATTAATGAGGTAGTTAGATGATACTGGTGGGAAGTCTTTCAACAGCTGAGGATGGGGCGGGTCAGTGATATAACCTAGGGCAAGCCTATGATGAGAGTAGTGCTAGGAGCAATAGTAGTAGTATAAGGGACTTGGTAGAGCCGAAGCAATCCTTGAGGAAAGTACGGATAGATATGGAAGGTAGTATGGGCCCATACTACTGAAAGCAGAGGATCTGTACTTGAGTCAAGGAGGGCTGAGAGGAAACCAAGGAACTTGTAAAGTGTGTGAGACCCGCGAGACAATGTTTGGGTTCTAACATCGATGTGTGTTGTTTCAGAATGGTGATGATTACGTGACATGGAGGGGGAGGTTCAGGATCGGGATCTGGATTAGGGTCCGGCACGGGGGTAGGTGCTGAGCCAATTGATGAGGGACTTCGCGAGTTCATTGCTTCTGAGATCACGAGAGGCATCCTTAAGTCGACCCCAGTGATTTTCGAGTCAATCAAGGAAATGATTATCGAGCTGATGGAGGATCGCCTCAGGGCATTTCGGAGTGACTGGGCGTCTAGCCAGTCAGGGGCGCGTACACTGTCCTTTAAGGACTTCAGGGGATGTGGTGTGCCAGACTTCCACGGGGTGAAGGACCCCATCGCTTCCAGGAGGTGGATTGCAGACATGGAGTCTGCTCAGTTGACTAGCTTCTGCCCTAAAGGGTCGAAGGTACGGTATGTTGCTGGGTGTTTGAGGGACAGGGCAAGGGATTGGTGGGAGTCAGTTGGTGATTCGATGGGAGCCTCAGTGGTGGAGGCTATGAACTGAACCGACTTTGTAACCAGGTTTCGGGCCGAATTTGTGCCGATTGTAGAGCTTCAGCAGCTGGCCAGGGAGTTCCTGGACATGAGACAGACGACCGAGACGGTGGTGGAGATTACCGCCAAGTTTCGAGAGAGGGCCTTATTGGTACCTCAGTACGTAGGGGATGAGGATATGAGGAGGAACCACTATCATGACATGTTGAGAGTTGATATCCAGGAGCATGTCAGGTTTTCGGCATGTCCGACCTTGGATTCTATGATTGCCAGGGCGAGGGAGAGGGAGATTGATCTGGAGCACATTCGGAAGAGGAAGGTGGAGGAGGGACAGAAGTGTAACATCCTGATATCCGAGGTATGTTATTTTGATATATAGGCATGAGTTTGAGTAGGGGAATCGACGAGTTGGCTCCTCAAATCGTCGAGTTGGGTCGCGGCTTGGAGACGTGTCAAATGGATGGACTCGACAAGTTGGGTATCTGACTCGCCGAGTCAGCGCTGTGGACAGAAACCCTAAATCCTTGGGCCTGAGTCCTATTTAAAGGCCCTTAAGGCCTCCTATTGCGGCTACTCTTCTGGAAGGAAACCCTAAACCATGTGTGAGAGCTTGGAGTGAAGAAGAAAGCTATTATGAAGCTTTGTGGTCATTTTTGAAAGGAAGAAGTAAAGGTCCAAGCTAGAGGATCAAGAAGAGGTGTTGGATCTGCTAAGGTTTCATCCTCAAAGCATCAGGGGAGGTATAAATCTCGATTCCTAACCTCTCCTTAGTGTAGATTTCTCATTTGTGGATAATTAGAGCTTTTCTTCTTCATATCTTTTTGGGGCTTTGTGGATTTGAGAGTTGTGAGGAAGTTTAACCTCAGATCTGGACCCTAGGAGGTCCCAAATGCCTTATGACCCATGCCTTTCTAAATTTTGTTGAAGCTTTTGGTGTGTACAACCCTTCTAGCTCATGTTTATGGCATATATTGCTCTAGATGCCATGCATGGGCGAAAAGTTAATGACTTTACGTGATTTCTGAACCCATGAGTGTAGATCTGGAGTTTGGGAAGAGATTAGGCCCTGAAATCGTCTGTATGCATGAGAGTCTGAATAGACTCTCCGAGTCCAGCTGCTGACTCGGCGAGTAGCCTAGGGTTTGTCCCGAATAGCTGAGTCGCGTAATGACTCGATGAGTCGGAGGGTTGACCCATCGAGTTGGGTCAGCCAAAGGGCCCCTGAGAGTCGATGAGACTCGGCGAGTCACTATATGAACTCGACGAGTTAGGACAAAAAGGAATGTTGACCAAGTTTGACTTCTGTTGACCTTAGGGTTTGGTCAACATTAGTAATCGAGATTTCGGAGGGATAAACTAGTCTTTTATTCGCTCCAGGAGTTAAGAAGGAAGAGAGAGTAGTCCTTGGGGTTTTTGAGTAGGATCAAAGTGATAATTAGATATGTGTAATCTATATGTTAGGCGGAGACTAGTTCGATATGTCCGAGTACAAGATTACACTAGTCGGCTTATGACGTGAGTCTTCTCACTATACTTTACCTTGAGTGGTAGTTATGTGTGACCAGAAGGTCTTATGTGCTTACATTGAGTATTATGTTATCCTGTTATATGTGGCATGCTATGCATTATGTCTTTGTAGTTTATGCTATGAGGAGATTTCTGGGATACCTCCTGTGTGATAGGTGGAGTTCAGAATCGACCTAGTCCCTGGTGCGACTCCGATAGCCAAGGCACCATATCGGTTGGCTCCTCCCGAGATGCAGGAGTTGTATACGCAGCTGCAGGAGCTGCTAGACAAGGGATTCATCAGGCCGAGTATGTCAAACCCCCAAACCAAGGATGGCGGAAACGTTCGGGGGTGGAGGACTTCATGTATAGTATCATAACAACAAATGCCATAGTGATTAAAGTAAACACAACCAACATATATATATAATTGAAAGAGTTACATCATTGTATGAATTACATGTTTCCAAATCAATTACAATATGTTGCCAAAAATGTAAAATGTTTGACGCCTTAACGTCCCATCCTCAAAAGCACTTGGTTACCTGTTTAGTGATTTCCTGAGAATACAAGTTGTTTGAAAAAGGTGTCAACACAAATGTTGGTGAGTTCATAAGTTTTTGTATGCAATTATGAAAACCTTTTCTTGTAAAAGTAGTGTCCGTTCCAGAAAATCCAATATTTTCCTTAATGTGTAAATGTAGTCTTTAAACCCAAGGACCGGAATGTACAAATAATTTGTCATATTTATAGTAAAACAATGCAAGTTTAAATCGACATAAACTCGTTTGATTTTAATGAAATCCCCGTAAATTCTATGTTTGTTAATACTTAATGTGAGTTATTATAACCATGCTATGACCTAGTTGGCCTGAAACGACGTTCTTTAGGTGTCGAAAATGTTATGACATTTGTCACCTCAGACCTGCCGGTCTAGCTGTTGCATGCGGCTCAGGTGCGGGTTTGTCAAACCCAATATAGATCTATATACAGCTATCATGCTCTCCCTCCAGTAGACTCTGGTTACAACACAGGACTTATTGGTAATGTGAAGCGAATGTCTCACAAAAGTCATTAACGAATTTACGTGTAATGTAATGAAAATCCCTTTCATATAAATGTACCCTTTTTGTATGAGTGTGCTATGTAATGTATCATAAACTATACCTATTATAGTTTATCAAAACAAGGGTAGTAGTGGTAATGTACACAAAGTATACTTAACATAGTTTATCCAAATGTTTGTAAGTAATGGATGTACTTTGATTATAACAATTTGTTATCTTCTATGTTCTATATATAAAAATCCATTTGTTAACTGATGCATGTCTATATACTAATACAAAATGTCATATATTGCAATAACATATATTCACATAAAGATATACACCTTGCTCAACATCTTACAAGGTGAAATAAAATTGATAGCATTTTTCTGCTGTTAACATTTTCTATTACCACTCTTAGAAAATTTGTAGAAAAATAATCAAAGGTCCAAATCAAAATCCGTAATCTCTGAGAGTTTGGAAATTGAGTCTAGTTTGTTTGTAAATTTTCTCATGATTTTTAGTGATCTCCAACATGTGTGAAAAAGTTCATAATCACAGACTGGTCCGGATTGGCTCTTGAAATGATAGACATTTTTGTAAAAATCACCATAAATCGTAGAAAACTCTTGTGGGGATGTGCAAGTAGTCATTTTAAAGCTAAGAACTGGAACTACTTGCACCTAAAACAATTTTGAAAAATAAGATGTTTAAGTGGATCAAAACAGTCTGTGAATGGAGCCCAACGTTTCTGATAAAAGCTGTTAGAAGAACTTAGTGGTGTTCTTGGTGTTTTGACTTGTAGTCCCCCTTTTAAAACTTAAGAAAACATAAAAATATAGGGGTATGAACTCACCTTGTGTGATTTCAGTGGATGGTTGTTGAAGGAGAGAAGTTTTCAACTCAAAAACACTTCAAGGATTGCTTGAAGATTCGAGAATCTAACACAATAATGATGGAGTTTGTGTAAGAAATCAATGATTTGAGTAAAAGGAATGTAATACCCATAAGGAGGGTGATGGTACTTACCAAATACAGGAGGAAAGCTTGAAAATGCCCTGGAAATCTCGAATTTGGGTGAGAGAATTAGAGAGAAAAGAGGTGTTTGATCTTTAGTGGAGATGAGTGAAGTGAGTGAAATGAAGAGAGAGAGAGAGGGAGTCTTTCAGCTCTTTGGATGAGATTATGGCTGAAGAATGAGGGGGAAAGGACTATGAAGTGACTAGGGATGGTGGGGAGGACAATGGTTGGTCATGGAGTGGGTATGGGGGTGGTTGCTTGTGTCTAACACTATGGCAAAGTCAACACTCCACCACAAGATCTTACTTAATAGATTTTATTCTTAAATAAGGATTTCCTTAAAAATATGTTGAATTTATGAATATATGGGACCTTATATGTCAAAAGATGAGTTTGGGTGAAAATCCCCCCTTAAAATAATTAAAAACGGGCTTAAAATGGAGTCGTGGTCGAAAACCGGAAAATATGGTGGATAATCCGAAGTTTGGCAAGGCTTCGGCCTCAGTAGCCTAAAACCAGAGTGGCATTGGTTGCATGACTGCGGTCTGAGGAGAAGGGGGGTGCGGTCCGAAGGCGAGATTTGATGCGGGGGCTTGGTTTCGGGTCCGGTGGGTTCGGGCTTGGTGGCTGCGGGCTTGACGGCTGTGGCTCTGAGGCTTCGGCTCGGTGGCTGCGGTCGGATGGCTGGGGCTACTCAAGGGGCCTCGGTCTCGGATCTTGTGGTCGCGGCTCTAGGAGGACTTGGCCCCTATAGAGATGCTTCGGCTCTAAGGGGCTATTTTCCAAGATTTCACCCCTTTTCGAGTGGTTTTTCACCAAGTCAAGTGTCGGGATGTCCCAAATGATTAAAATAAATCAAAAGGGGTTTTGAGAGAGATTTGGGAGAGATTCCACATACTTGGAGAGATTTAGGAGAGATTTGCCATACTCGGAGATATTTGGGAGAGATTTGACATACTTGGAGAGATTTCACATACGGAGAGAGATTTGGGAGAGATTCCACATTCTAGGAGAGATTTGCCATACTTAAAGAGATTTGGGAGAGATTTGACATACTTGGAGAGATTTCACATAAGGAGAGAGATTTTTAATATAGAGAGATAGAGTGAAAGAGATTTAAGATAGGTTCCATTTATGACCTTTTTGAGTATCCGACTTCGCAACGCAAGGTCCGTAAACCCCGTTAAGCCATGTTTTAGTGTCCTACACACTCCCGATGAGTGTGAAATAGTGTTTTATCGCTTTGGTTCATTGTTTAGCACTATCAAGGCTAAGGAAAATTAAACACACGAATTTTCCAAATGATGCTTTCTCATTAAAATAGCGAGTTGTACAGTAATTACATAACGTAAACCCTAATATACAAGGGTTAATTGAGTTGACCGGTTTGACTCGTTGACTTTGTTTGACTTTGACATGACCCGAAATTGACTATTGTCACAGAGTAGCTCGCCTTACTGAGCCCCGATTCTGTTTGTCAAGAAGAAGGACGGGTCACATCACATGTGCATAGATTACCGGGAGCTGATCAAGGTAACGGTGAAAAACCGTTACCCACTCCCGAGGATAAATGATTTGTTCGACCAGTTTCAGGGAGCATCTTTGTTTACCAAGATAGATTTGCAGTCAGGTTACCATCAGATGAGGTTCAGAGATAAGGATATACAGAAGACTGCCTTCCGGACTCGTTATGGCCACTACGAGTTGGTGGTGATGCCCTTCGGGCTCACCAATGCTCCTGCCGCGTTCATGGACCTCATGAACCGCGTGTGCAGACCGATGCTAGATCGGTCCATGATAGTCTTTATTGATGATATCTTGGTCTATTCCAAGATGCAGGAGTAACATGAGGAGCATCTGCGAGAGGTTTTGGATACCCTGAGGAGGGAGAGCTTGTACACTAACTTCTCCAAGTGTGAGTTTTGGTTGCGTGAGGTGCAGTTTCTTGGGCACCTTGTCAACCAGAACGACATTCTGGTCGACCCGGCCAAGGTGGAGGCCGTGATGCGATGGGAGGTTTCGAAGTCTCCAACTGAGATTCGAAGTTTCTTGGTATTAGCTTGCTACTATCGGAGATTCATCCAGGATTTCTCCAAGATAGTCATACCTTTGACGCGACTGACGAAGAAGGCCGTAGTCTTTCACTGGGGGCCTGAGCAGCAGGCAGCGTTCGAGACGCTGAGATAGAGATTATGCGAGGCACCGATCCTAGCCCTGCCAAAGGGCGTACAGGATTTTGTTGTGTACTGTGACGCGTCTATTTCTGGTTTGGGCGCGGTATTGATGTAGAGAGGGCATGTCATCGCCTATGCCTCGAGGCAGTTGAAGCGCCACGACGGGAACTACCCGCCGCATCATTTGGAGTCGGGGGCGGTCGTCTTCGCCCTCAAGATTTGGCGACACTACCTCTATGGAGTCCGATGTACCATTTACACGGACCATCAGAGTTTGAGGTACCTCATGGATCAGCCAAATCTAAACATGAGGCAGCGTCGGTGGTTGGATGTGGTGAATGATTACGATTGCGAGATCCTTTACTACCCGGGGAAGGCCAACGTGGTGGCTGATGCGTTGAGTCGTAAGGCAGCGCCGATCATAGACATCTGCATGCGGATGACAGTAGTGAATCCACTGTTGGATCAGATCCGAGAGGCCCAGCAGGAGGCTATGAAGGAGGAACATCGGAAGAGCGAGCGTATTGTGGGACAGCTTTCCTCCTTCGACTACGATAGCCGGGGTTATTGACTCTTCACCATAGGGTGTGGGTCCCCTACCATGGAGGCGCGCATCAGATATTGATGGACGAGGTGCACAAATCCAGGTTTTCTATCCACCCCGGGGCGACGAAGATGTATAGAGATCTTCGTCATGACTATTGGTGGCCCTGCATGAAGCGGGATGTAGCATGGTATGTGGAGCGGTGCTTGACCTGCAGGAAGGTCAAGGCCGAGCACCAGAGGCCACGCAGCAAGATGCAGCCGTTGGATATTCCCATGTGGAAATGGGAAGATATTACCATGGATTTCATCACCAAACTCCTCAGGACGGCGCGGGGAGTGGATTCCATATGGATCATCGTGGATCGATTGACCAAGAGTGCCCATTTTATACCGATCCAGGAGAGTATATCGGCCGAGAAGTTGGCCGACATCTACATTAGAGAGGTGGTGTCTCGACATGGAGCGCCAATCTCCGTGATTTCTGACAGGGATGTACGGTTCACTTCTAGATTCTGGAAGAACTTCGACAACGAGTTGGGTACTCGTCTACACTTTAGCACCGCTTTTCACCCACAGAAAGATGGTTAGAGCGAGCGGACCATCCAGACTCTGGAAGATATGTTGCGGGCGTGTGTGCTAGACTTCGGTGGTAGCTAGGATACCTACCTCCCGTTAGCTGAATTCTCCTACAACAACCGCTACCATGCGATATCGGTCATCCTCCCTTTGAGATGTTATACGGGAGGAAGTATAGGACCCCGATATATTGGGGAGAGGTGGGCCATATGGTCATGAAGAGAACTGAGGTGGTGCTCAAGACGTCAAAAAGGATTCAGCAGGTTAAGGGCAGATTTCAGACTGCACAGAGTCGGTAGAAAAGTTATGCCGACAAGCGCCGTTCAGACCTGGAGTTTCAGGTCGGGGATATGGTTCTCTTGAAGGTGTCGCCTTTGAAAAGCATCATCCGTTTTAGGAAGCGGGGAAAGCTGGGCCCCAGGTATATTGGACCCTTCAGGGTTATAGCCCGGGTAGGCAAGGTGACGTATAGGCTGGATCTGCCAGCGTAACTCAGTCAGATCCATAGCACTTTCCATGTCTCCCAGCTGTGGAAGTGCTTGGTGGATGACTCAGCAGTGGCACCTCTGGAGGATATTCTGGTGGATGACAGCCTGAATTACATTGAACGACCTGTGGCGATCCTCGACCGAAAGTCGAAGGATCTGAGGAACAAGATATTCGAGCTGGTGAAGGTGCAATGGCGGCACCGAAAGGGCTCAGAATGGACGTGGGAGCCGGAGGACGAAATGATGGAGCATTACCTGGAGCTTTTTCAGGATCGAGCAGCCGACTTCGAGGACGAAGTCTGAAATAAGTGGGGGAGATTTGTAGCACCCGATCCCTGGTACGCATTTAATTCAAAGTATTCTTGTATTTTTCTCTGAGACTCGACGAATTTGAGGCTCGACTCGTCGAGTAGGGTCGGGATCCGCAGACATTTTAAGTGACCAACTCGACGAGTCAGGAGACTGACTCGGCGAGTAGGTGTTGTGCGAGTAAAACCCTAAATATGATGGTTTGCACCCTATTTAAACCACTTATTCAGACTCCATCGTCCCTTATGCTCTCAGAACACCTCATATTGAAACCCTAATCGTTTTTGTAAAGATCTAAGGCCCTTTTGGTGCATTTGGTGACTTGTGAAGGTTGAAGAAGAATAAGGAGACTTATGAGTTCGAATTGGGGCTTGGGGATTCAAAGATCCAGTACCATCTTCAGCCTAATCAAGGTAAAATACCCCTGTCTTGGTCTTCTATTTGCTTATTCATCTTTAGAGTTTAGATTTTGGGTGCATTTAAGGCTTTTCAAGCCATTTTCGGGATTGTGAAATGATTCATGGGCTACTACTTCAGATCTGAATCATGGGAGGTGCCTCATGGCATAAAGGCACCAACCTTATGGCCATTAGGGCCACATGCATCCTCTAGATCACTTTTGATAGCTTTTTGGGCCAAAAACCCCTTGTAAGTGCACCAAGTTGGAACATGTTTTGAATGATTTATGGTTCGTTGTGATATTAGCAAGATTTCAGTAAATATTTTATGAATCAATTAATTAAAAACGAAATTTTTTGAACTCGAAATTTGAGACGTTACTGTTCTATTTACCCTAAAAATGGTCACCGCTTTTAATTTACCCTAAAAATGGCCACGACTTTTAATGCTTTAGTGTCTTTTGTTCTATTTACCCTAAAAATTTAAAATGATAGTTTCGTAACATCAACATACTAGTTAATTGATTGATTAAATTAGAGACCCTAAAATTATGAAAATTATCTAACTTCCAAACAAATTCAAATTTTGAATTATGAAAACTTCTTTTGCTATTTCAAAATTGAATTTTGAATTTTTCTGTAAAAATATTATCTTCAATGTTAATGAAAAAAAAAACTGAATCAATTTTTTAACGATTTTTATTATATTTTATAATTGACAAAACATCAAAAATGGTCCCTGTGGTTTCCAGGAATATCAAGTTTAATCCCTAAGTTCAAAAAACCTCACAGATAGTCCCTGTGGTTTCAAAACTTTTAACAAATGGTCCTTCCGCCTAACTCCGTTAGCTTTCTACCGTTAAGTGAGGGGCATTTTCGTCATTTCAATACACGAGGACCATTTATGAGGTTTTTTCTATTTAAAAAAAAAGAAAAAAAATATAATTATTTAATTAAAGGGCCCCACCCTCTCTCTCTCTCTGTAAGAAAGAAAGCCAAACCCACATCTCCCTTCTCCGTTCTCTCTGTTTTCAATTGGGTAAACAAACCCCTAAATCGGGTTCATCCATAAACTCAATGAGAAAAGCCCATAGCTTCGGTTTCCATGAAAAAGAGATGGAAACAGATGAGCAAACATGTTTGCTAAATCTGTTCACCTGATGCTCCAATGTATGCCTCCATTCTAGGATTAATTGTTGTCTTCTCAAAGAACTGGACTTGGTGGCAGTGGTGCTCTTTGTGCTTCTAACTCCGATTAGGGTTTCGTCGCTGCAACACCAACGAACAACAGATCTTGGTGGAAGGTTCTCTCGGTGATGATGGTGAGCCATCTCTTCTCCTTGATTTTCCATATCTGCCCCTTCATTGAATTAATAGACCTGTTGTTGATAGGGTGAGCCATCTCTTCTCCTTGATTTTTCAATCTACCCCTTCGTGATCTCTCTCACCTTCTATCTCTTCCAAATTTCTTTAAGGAAACTGTTTTGTGTATGTGTTTGTGGTTTGAAAACCAGAAGAGAAACCAAGGGAAGAATAAGAATAAGAAATAAACCTTGAGGTGCCATTACAGGCACAAGGAGATTCCAATTCGGGTTCTGCGTCTTCTTCTTGACATATTCTACACTCTGTGATCACCATCTTTGAGCAACCTTCTTCTTCTTCTTCTTCTTCTTCTTCTTCTATGTTGCGATTTAAATCATCACCATCGCCATCATTTCTGGTGTTGTTTTGAAACAATTGCACTATAGTTTTAAGTTTGTCTCCTGTCGTGATGTTGGAGGAGGAGTCTAAGCAAGATGATGTTGTCATTCGTTTGACACACACCATTAATTGTTCATAAAAACATGCACTCACTCACACACTTCGTGTGAAGCAGAAGAATGGAGAAGAAGGGGGAAGTGTGAACTCTGATAATTAGGAGAGAGAGAGAGAGAGGGTGGGGCCCTTTAATTAAATAATTATATTTTTTTAAATAGAGAACACCTCATAAATGGTCCCTGTGTATTGAAATGACAAAAATGCCCCTCACTTAATGGTAGAAAGCTGACGGAGTTAGGCGAAAGGACCATTTGTTAAAAGTTTTGAAACCACAGGGACCATCTGTGAGGTTTTTTGAACTTAGGGACTAAACTTGATATTTTCAGAAACCACAGGGACCATTTTTGAAGTTTGGAATTTTAGAAAAAAACTGATATATTCAAATATGAATTTTGAATTTTCCACGAACTTTTTTAAATTTTATAATCTATGTATCATTTTTTTTATAAACGAAAATAATACTATTATGAATTTATTATAAATGTATTCGAACATATTATATTCTACAATAACGTAGTATATTTCAATATGAATGTAGTATATTCCTATATTGAAATAATATATTGAACTAATGATTCTGAAATACACAAAAAAATCACATAATTTTGATTCAAACGTTAACATGAATTACGCCGAAAATATATTCTGTGATTCAAATGCTAACATGAATTACACCAAAAATCAATTCTATAATGAGTGATCCGCATGTCATGACTTCTGTTTTTATAGAAAGATCAACATCTAGATTTTTCTTTTCAAAACCATCTTTTCTTGTTTGCTTGATAATCATAAATTATGTTATAGTATAAATAAAACCTACAAAATAAATAAAAATAAGCAACAATCAAATGTTAGTTTATCCCACAATGGTCTATTAAACTACTTACAGTGTATGGAATTGAACAATGGATTAAACAATTCAATACATAAGAGATACTCAATTCAGTACAAGATGGTTTACAAGATGTTGCGAAATGTCAGCTCATCCCAAAATGGTTTATTAACTACTTAATGAGTATGGAATTGGATAATGGATTATAGAATTCAATAGAGAATGAGATACTAAATTCAATACAGAATGGGTTGCAAGATGTTGTCTTCAAGCATACCTGCATATTAATATTTCATTAATAAAAAAATAAAAAAGAATCTTGTAAGCCCAAATCGCTATATCTTCTTTTTCAAAGCAAATAAGTTACCATAAAATGAAAAAAGTTAAATAATAATTTTTTGTATATATAATCATTAAAGTAAGGACAAAATAAAAGAATCTTATGAAGCTTGTTCATGGAAAATAAGTAATCATGATAGAAACTTGTTATAATTTAATTATCATGATGATAAAGGAAGACTTACAGTCTTATATTGTAGTAGAGATATGGTACAACACGAATTAACATCATTTAATGGCCACTTATAAGATACAACAAGCATAAAACGCCCTGTGTGATGAATTCTGATATGATCACATGGTTTATCTAAGATGCCAAATCTTAAGGATTAATGTAATCACACTCTAAATCTATAAAACATATAAGCTTCAATTTGAAAGATAGTAATTAATCAGAGTTTTTCATGAAGGTTTATAGACACAATATGTGTGAATATGGATTTCATTAAGGTTTATAGACATAATATGTGTGAATATGGAAACAAACTAATGATTCTGACAACCAATTTCAACAATAAAACTTCACAAGAACCCTAATTTCACACTTGGGATATGATTATTGGCACAATCAAATGATAAGAAGTATAATTCATTGCAATAAAACCACCAACTGAAATATTTGGGTAAATATGATATTTTGAAAGTTTATAAAGGGTAAACATGATATTAAGAAATTAAGTTTGGCAAATATAATATTTTGATGTTTAAGAAGGGTATATATGAAATTCTCGTTGTTACTTAAATTATGAAAAAAATTATGACATCATAGTTAAAATTAAGAAATTAAAAACATTATATAATTCTTATAAAATTTATATTATGTAAGTGAAATGTCATTTAACATTTAATAGAAATAATTAATTAGTAAAATGATAAACAATATTTAAACAAGAAATCTTCAGAAAAGTTTCATTATTTTAGGAAAATTAACAAAAAAGTCCTTCAAAAATATTTTGAATAGAAAAACTAAGAAACCGACTAATCCTTGCACTTTAGTACTTTTAATTTTGACCATTTTAGCAGGTCATTGCCAATGTGACACTCCAATGTGGAAGCATGCACATGACATGCACTATAGTACACATCATCCCGATCCCGAAAAAATAAATTTCGTAGAAATTCGAGTTCATATGAAGAATATATGAATTTTATAAGATATAAAAATCAACCGCGTAATTAAAAATTATTAACGTCAAAATATACGAAGAGAATGGTTGACTTTTGGATAAAATCACAAAAAATGAAAATCGTAGTACTTTTTAAGATGAGAATTTTGGTAAAAGGAACATCAAAATCGGAGTTCATACGAGAGAGTTATGATTTTTGCAAAATCATTAAATCATTTAAAAATAAGGACTAAAAATAAATTCAGAATTAGTTGATGAAGCCTAAAGAAAAGTTGTAGTACTCGTTGAGAGCTACGAGTAGAAAAAAAGAACGTAAAAAACAGAGTCTGTATGAAGAAGTTATGGAATTTACAAAATCTGTGTTTTGTGTCACGCGCGGTGCGCGCCAGATGTATGATGTGGACCATGGAGTGAGAAAATGGTTGGGGAGACGTCACCTTAAAATGCGCGACGTGCACCCCATTTGCACGCCGTGTACCCCAAAAATTGCCTATAAAAGGGCAGTAACCCTCATTCTCTCCCTTACACCCTCCAATTCTCCCTCTCGAAATTTTGAGTTATAGTTTTGAAATCTCATTAGTATTTAGGATAGTTTAGTGAAGTTGTGAGACCCCGAAGAGCCCGACACTAGTAGCTATCAGGCCGAAGTTCTGCCAAAGAATTTTCCGGAATTTGTCTAGGAAATCTCTGTAAGTTAAGCTATACTCTTTTGTTTTCAGTGTAACTTATATTTATAGTCGTAAGTTGTTATTATGAACCTATAAATAAGATTTATCAGTAATTCCAAGTCAAAATACTGACTGATCTACTTACGGGAGAGGTATCTAGAATGGTCACGTTGGCTTGGTTGTTGGATTTCAGAAAAGCTATATGCCGAAATGATCATGCTTCCCAACTGTCCTGACTGGTTGATCCTTACTTGATATAACTATCAGTATTAATTGGGATTAGTGAAAGATCTAGTATTCATTATCAGATTGTCATAGAGATTAGAATAAAGTATTATAGGTTAATACTCGTTCAGTGTGTTATCCGTCAGTTAGATCGTCAGTAGAATCACTCAGGTAGCTGTTAATCTTCCGAGTCGTTGTCAAGGTGAGTTTTCTCACTATATCATGTGCTCTAGAATATATCATTTGTATGTTAGGATATAGTTGCCCAATAATACACCATTAGGCTAGTTCTGTTAGTTGCCTGTAGTATTAGATTATTGTCTGTTACACTAAATATATGTGTTGACATAACTATCTAGGGGGGTGAGGGCGGTCCAACATCGGGCTGAAGGCCAATAGACTCGCACGAATTGACATTATGCTAAAGGCCAAAAGTTCGGACCAACTATATGATGTAGCAAAAAAGGGCGGACCAACTTTATACTGAAGGCCAATGGCAGACCAGCTTTATGCTGAAGGCTATTATGTGTATGCATTGTATATGTATTATGGGATATGATATTTTGGAGAACTCACTAAGCCTATCGCTTACCCAGTTGTTACAAATGTTTTTCAGGTACTTCGTGAGAAAGGCTATTACGGTTCAAAGTTATACATGGATTGACTTTGTAGTTGATTGACTTAAGAAGACCCACTTGCACATGTGGGATTAGAGCCTTATAACATGAGAGTGGGAGAGAGAGAGACAGAGAGAGAGAGTGAGAAAAAGAGAAAGGGAGAGAGAGAAAAAGAGAGAGAGAGAGAGAGAGAGAGAGACGTGTTAGCACCTCTATAAATAGTGGGTTGCATACCACTAGTAGAGTGTGCTTGAGAGATGTAGTTCATTGTGATTAGTGATTGAGATATTTATGTAGAACTAGATCTAGATCTCTTTTTGTACTCATTACTATGATCGAATATTCGAATACATCTTTTAGCACACACATCACCATGTTCATTGTGTTCTTACAATTCTGCATGTCAAATCAAATGCTCATAATTCACTACAATTGGTATCAGAGAGGGTCTTCAAAGATTGAAGTGATTTTTAAAGAAACGGTTTTCGATTTGGCAACAATTAACACAATATGAACAATTTTTGGTGAACCTCTCAATGATCTCTCGGGATCTCTCGGTTTCATTCCATTGGATATATTTGCTTTTTATTGTATATTTTGATGATCCATTATTTTTTTGTTCAAGCCCAATCAAATCAGATTTTCTATTCTTGAGTCCAAACATTAAGGTCTAAATTCATTTGATCCAACTTAGTTAGTTCAAAAGTCCAATTCAGAATATCAAGTTTTTTAGTGTTCACATCCTTATTTTGAGCCTAATTCAAGTGATACATTATTTTTGAGCCCAAATTCATTCCGATTGTTCTTTTAATTGAATTTGATCTATCCTGTTCGTGAGTGTTCTTCAACGAATCATCTGAGTATCAATTTCCAATTCTCGATGAGTTTAAGAATCACAAATTGTTTAATCGACTATTTGATTTCATGTTCTTATCATTATGATTCATTTGGATTTCATATATAATTGTTAGAATTGTTTTGAACAAACTCTAGTTTACATCTGATTGTTTTCGACTCAATTCTTGGTATCTTTGTTTGACTTCGGATTTAATTTTCTCGCTATTCACATTGATTTGAAAAGTATCATTGATTGAGTGAATGGAGACTGTACTGTGAATTCTTTTCGATGAACTGATGAAGAACATTCAAGAATATATGAAGAACGGTTGCAATTTTGGTTGAAAATGGGTATCTGATCTGAAATTCGATATTGAGAAGATAACTTTGGTGTTTGTCGATTGATTCAGATCGATTGATTGTTTTGATCGAACAAAATATATGTGAAGTCGGAATCTTAAAGTATCAGGTTAAGTTCGACTGATGTTTGCTGTTCGAATCAAAAAAGCATATTGAGAGTTTGTGGTCGAAATTTTTTGTTTGGATCACATCGATTTAGATTGATGTTATTCGAATCGAGAATGAAGATTTAAATTGGTTGTTGGGTTCAAGTCAAACACCAATTGAGAAGAAGAAGATTTGAAATCGGGTATTGACGATGTTGATATGGAGTCGATTTCGATTGGTGTTCTTTCAAGAAAAACAAAATTCGAATGCTTAGAGAACAAACACTTTGAGGTCGAATGGGTTGATTAAAGTCAAACGCATGTTCTAAAGTCGAGACTATGACTGATATATATGAGTTGTTCGATTCGATGAAGAATTGAAAGATAGAATTTGAATCAACATGGAAAGCACATATAATCGAAAATCAGTTAGCTTGTAGTCGAAATCAGTTTCAACTGATATTTGGTTGAGTTCAAGTCGAAATCAGTTTCAACTGATATTTGATTGAGTTCAAGTCGAATGCAGTTTGAAATATTTGGAACGTATTTCGATTGATGGGGTTAAGGATCGAATTCAACTGAAGATTGTTTTGATTGATTCAACTAATTGTTGTTCCTGTTCGAATATAAATTGATTGGAAGTTCATTCGAGTCGAAAGCTATTTTGGAGTCCAAATAGGAAGCAAATGGTGTTCTGATACTAGTATCAGTTTCTAAGCTATTTCGCATTGGGATAATTTTCTGTGAAGAATGAATATTTTTCATTTTGAATCCCTGCAGTTTCATAACTTTGACAATTTCTACCTAGTTTCAACTTGGGGGTAAAATAATGTGAAGTGGGAAAATATTTTGAATGGGGTCCCTACATTGATGTGAATTGTCACTTTATGCCCAGTTTTGCATTTGGGGTAAAGTTTCGCATTTGAATCTATTATGGCGCAACGAGTCCCTGCGTATTTTTGAAATTGTTAGTTTATACCCAGTTTTTAAATTTTGACTCAAAGGCGGTTCGGGAAGTGAAGAATTCGAAAATTTGTAATACTTTTTTTTGGATTTTCTCGGATTTGTGCAAAACGCTTTATGCCACATGTCAAGGGGAGGATTGTATTGCATATTCAATATTGAGCACTTTCTTATTCCCATATGGGTTTTATAATCATTTTTCGATTATAAAAAATGGGAGAGATATGAATATGAGAATTCTAAAGTTTTGGATTTTTCATATTAGGCGAATGTGAAGACGGATGTGACCTTGAGAAAGAGAAGTTTATGAAGTGATTCGAATGTGAAATTCTGAAGTGATTTGGGTTTTTCCTGGTTCATGAACGGTTTGGACGTTATGAAGATTTTTGGGATGTGTTTTTATGTTCAAAGTTGGGTAATTGATTGTGGAGATTTGGATACTCCAACTTACCTTTTGATGCTCGGATTGTAATTTCTCACACTTTAGAACCCGGATTCGAAAATCATTGAAGAATTTAAGATTTAATGTTCGTTTCTATATTTGTCACGCCTGAGGATTCGTTCGTGAAGTTGCTCTTTTTGGAAGATGAAGCCAAGTCATCCATTCCTAACTTTGAGAGGGGGGGGGGGGGGGATGTTAGGGTGCAAAGTTATACATGGATTGACTTTATAATGGATTGACTTGAGAAGACCTACTTGCACATGTGGGATTAGAGCCTTATGACATGAGAGAGGGATATATATATATATATATATATACAGAGAGAGAGAGAGAGAAACGTGTTAGCACCTCTATAAATAGTAGGTTGCATACCACTAGTAGAGTGTGCTTGAGAGATGTATTCATTGTGATTAGTGATTGAGATATTTATTTAGAACTAGATCTAGATCCCTTTTTGTACTCATTACTATGATTGAATATTCGAATACATCTTTTAGCACCCAAATCATCATGTTCATTGTGTTCTTACAATTCCGCATGTCAAATCAAATGCTCATAATTCACTACAAGGGCAATGTTCGACTGTACATGCGCACATTTGTAACATGTTCCACATAACGTAAATATAACTCTAATTAATTTTAATAAATAAAAATAAAAAATTTGGGTTGAAAATTAGAAAGTTACAAGGTTCAAACTTGCATCTTCCTTCCCAACAAAGGCAAAAACTTCCCAGCTGATCTAGAGCACTTTTTTATTTTAATCGTTCACTTTTATATCTATGTAATATATGTTTCAACGAGTGAGGTTCAATAGAGAACCATAATTAACCAAGGAACCAATCTTTTTTTCAACTTTTAGAACTTATTTTTTTTTATCAAAATAAAAAACTAAAAATACAGAAATTCATAACTTTTTATCCTTTTTCCAATGATATAAAATTCGATTTTTTTACGTCAAATTCACAATGTGAATCTTCGAAAATTCACAACGTGAATCCGGATTCACACGATGATTCCGAAAAATATTTTTCACATTCACAATGTTAATATATGAATTTAGATATTTTTAGATTTTTTTTACGATAAAGAATAAGCTCTAAAAATTAAAAAAAAGATTTGGTTCTTTATAGAACCCATAATTATAGTTCTTTATTGAACTTTTCCGTATGTTTCAACTTCCTTTTTTGTATATATATATATATATATATATATATATATATATATATATATATATATATATATATATATATATATATATATATATATATATATATATATATATATATATATATATATATATATATATATATAAAATAAAGGGAGACGGGATCAAAAATGGGTACATCCTATGACAACACATCGAACTTACCAATGTTGTTGGACACTTTAGTCATTTTCAATCCATCACATTTACATATAACAGTGTATGTCGAAGCTTTAAATATATTATTATTATTATTATTAGTATTATAAAAAATCAATACATTATTTTTTTAATTGTTTTTATCAATATTACTAAATAAATAAATATATACATAGATTTTAAATATATATTTATATGTTTTATACTTTCAAAAATATTTGTAAAGCTTTTTCCAATTGACCTTATAGATACATATTTTTTATAATATTTATTATTATTAGTATTATTAAATCAAATATGTATAAATATGTTAAATTAGAAAAAAAAACTTTAAAAACATTATTTAAACTATAAAAACATATAAATATTTTTCATATATGTATTTATTACATTTATATATTTTTTACATATAAAAATGTATTTAAAATGTATTTATATATCTAATAAAATTGAGAAAAACAATTCATCAATTTTCGGTTATAATAATAATAATAATAATAGCAATGGCGACGATGATAAATGTATTTAAACTTCGACGTATATTGTTATATATAGGTGTGATTGATTGAAAAAGAGTAGAATGTCCTGATCAACCAGTAAGTTGGATGTATTGGCATATAAGGGACTCAGGCTTTCCAAAGTTGCAGCATATATTACATATATAATGAAGGATTAAAATAAAAATATCATCTACATCAGTTGGGAAGCTCTTGGCTCTATTAGGATGAAAGACGCAAGTTCGAACCTGTTTTTCTCTATTTTATTTTTTTTAAATGATTTTTTAATAGTAAGGAAGGACTGACATAACATGCCACTTCGGTTGTCATGTCATGCCAATGCTTCCACCTTAGAGTGGCACAATGACAATGACTTGGTGAAAGGATAAAAAAAAGACTAAAGTGCAAAGATTAGTGGGGGTTTTTGGATTATTTTATTAAAAAAAATTTAAGACTCTTTTGTTAAATTTCGAGACATAATGATACCTTTTTGAAGATTTCTCATATTATATATTATACTAAATTAGAAGCCCTTCGGAAAAGTACTTTGTTCCTATTTGACTAAATAAATTACTATTTTTTTAATTTTTTTTGTTAATGTGTTCCTCTTTCCCCAATGTGTTTGTCATCGGTTACTGTGTCAAAAGTGCTACATGTTATCGCCTCTGATTACATTCAGGTGATTCATATGTATGCATTGTTGTCTTCAACACACGCGTCTCCCTAAGTAATCTAGAATACAACTCTTCGCTGATATCTCCTCCAGTCAGATCCAACCCCATTTCCCTCACCTGCCCCTCCACCGCTTCTCCTTTACTTCTCATCTATCTTCTCCATTTCTTTCATGTTTTCTCCTAGAGGCTTTTGCTTATACTCTACACCCCACAAGAATCGTTTGAGGATGATGTTTCAAAATCTATATGGGTTCTTCCTTTTCATTTATTTATTTACTTTTGTATTTTTTTATGTTATACACTAACATTCAAATCTAAGCATGCACGTTCTCCGTCGCTGCCGTCCCTACCACCACCATTGATTGATCGAGGTTTGGGAGCAACACAAGTGACAAACTGAAGCTTTTATTCTATAACAAATCTTTCCTGCACTCCCAGATTAGACAGAAAAGAGAAAACTCAAGTGTTGTAGGTGGTCAGTAGGATTATAGAAGCTATCGATGAGCAACCAAAGATTAGGGTAGGATTTTCGGTTTGACAAACATTTCAGGTGCCACTACCCCCTATTTCCTCATTGAATTTCAATTCATTTTTCTTTTTTCATCTGTGATTACAAACTTTATACGCTACCCTTCATGGATTTTCCCTCTCCCCTAACCATTGGTTTGAATTTCTTCTGGACTGAAGACTATTCAAGGTGTGGATTGGGTGGATGCGACATCAAGCCACCAGTCATCGTTTTCGGGGAAGTCACCTAAAAGATCTTCCGTTGAAGTTGTCATTGGTTGTTGTTTTTGGTACACACACCCCTTTCCGCTGAAGACGATGGGTACAAGGGTTTTTTTCAACTATATGCTTTCATTCTTGCATGTTCCATTTTTGGATCCTAACATTATTTTAATCTTAGTTTTATGTGATTTCTAGGTTGGGAAAGCTGTTGGAGAGAAGTCGAAATCCATGAGTGCAATTGTGAGTATTCATATTTACTAAGTTGATCTTGTAAGTTGTAATATGATTGATGTTTTGTGTTTAAGAGAGCACTTATATATTCAATCTTCTTGCAGGAAAAACCTTCATTAATGCATCTAAAAATTGATATGAGGAAGACAAGCTAAGTACCAGTGGCATACGAAAATATCAATATATGACTTCTTAAATCCTTACTAAGAGATGTCTATAGTTCTAGAGTGATAATCTTACTAGGCGAATGCCCTTATGTTGCGCAGAAACACCTATATAATTGAAATCTTTACAAATATATGTTTTCTTAATATAACAATAACGTTGCTGTTAAATTTGTATACTAACTGATGTAATATATTGATTATTTTGAATTATATGATAATATATACATCTATTATAACTGTATAATCTCAACTGTTTGAATGACTTCTACCCACGAGTTACTCATGAATAAAATTAAATATAATATATGGCTTAATGTTATTTATAGTTTTTCTTATTGTTAATTAATTTTTAAAAATTTATTTTCTTAACGTTTTAATTTCTATCATTATAATTATTTAAAACATCAGACATTGTTTTTTGATCTTAAAGGTAACAATATAATCATTTATATAGAATTATTTTTAACTATTGTTAAGGTAAGTTATTTTAAGCAACTTATTTAAAAAATTTTAACGATTATACAAATATCTTTAGCAAATATTTTAGTTAAATTGAGATTATAGTTTAGTTTTTGAATTTAACACTACAATTTATCACTTTTAACTATTCATAAAATATTCATCGGGTTTCTTTAAGTGGAACTGATATTTATATTTACGTTGACAGTGTAATGTTACATTTAAATTAAGAGTTTAAGTATTTTGTCCAAACTGTTCAAAAGTTGTAGCTTTAAATTGATAATGGTTTACATACAATAACATATTAAATCTAATAATTTAAGTATAATATGTTAAAAGTTAAAGACATAACTTTATAAGTAGAAGTAAAGATATTATTTTAATATTGAAATTTAGTTTATTTATGATTACACTTTAGGTTTGATATTTATTTAACCTTATTAACCAAATTATAATAATTATTAGAAAGACACTACAATTTATCACTCATAACTATTTACAAAATATTATTTAGGTTATTTAAGTTAGACTAATATTTATATTTAAGTTGGTCCTATAATGTTATATTTAAATCTATAATTTAAATATTTTATATAAATTGTTCAAAAGTTGTAGCTTTAAAATGATAATGGTTTACATCCAAAAATATATTAAAACTAATAAATTAAGTATAATATGTAAAAAGTTAAAAAAACATAACTTTATAAGTAGAAGTAAAGATATTCTTTTAATATTAAAATTTAGTTTATATATGATTACACTTTAGGTTTGATATTTATTTAATCTTATTAACCAACTTATAATCATTATTAGAATGAAATTGAAAAGTCATGGGAGTTTCAAATGAATGTGGTGAAACAAAAAATGAATGGGAGTTTCAAATGAATATGGTGTGTAAGTCCTTAATATGCCCGTGTATCAGTCAGATCCGTTTGATGGTGCGGAATCCCAATCAAACGGATGATGTTAGATAAAAATAGAAGAGAAGGAGAAGAATGATATTATGAATCTCTGTATGTATTGATATGAATTAAAGCTCCAGATACAAAAGATTCACACACATAAACGCTCCTTTCTTTCTGGACCATAAACTCTCTTCGTGTTCATCAATCTCTACTCCTCACCCTAACACCTTTATTTATACTTAAATATGGGCCAGACAAAACAAATGGGCCATAAATGAGTTTACGGACGTAAACTCAGCCGTAAACTAGACCATAAATTCACAAATATTACAGAAAAATACAACTGCCCAGAAAAGTAAAGTATAAACCATATTTTGACCCAACAATCTCACCCTTGGTTTATAGCTTTCTTTTCTTAATGACCCAACAAGCTCCCCCTAAAAAGTAGCTGGCTTTCTTGATAATCTTCATTGGGAACTTGGCTTCAGCATTAATCTTCAAATTCTTCACGACTTCAAGATGAACACATGAATCTTCAATGAATGACTTCATCTTGATCACTTGAGGTTTTCTTTAGAATTTGGCATTGAACTCACATTGGGTGAGGAGGCTTCTTGTACTGATTCTTGAAAGATAACGCTTTCAGCTTGAGAATCTTCAGAGAGAACATCAGAGAGAACTAAATCTTCTGGATCACTTCAGCAGGTACACCGATAGCAGCAGACCGATTGAGGAGACTTCAATGCAATTCGTCACATACTCTTCAATTTCAGCTTCACCTTGCTTCTGGGGTTGAAAGATTGAATTTGAAAGAATAATCTTCATTTCTTGCTCTTTCGAATGCGAATTCTTCGATGCTCACGGACGAGGCTTTGGCTCAGAAATCTTCAACACAAACTCCATGAGTCTTATCTATACCTGAAATCACTTTTCAAGACAAAACAAAACTAAAAGAAAACTTAGCACACAAATTAAAACAGAAACAAAAATATTTTTTTTTTGGATTTTTTATTTTTCTGAACAAGAAATAAAACCGAAATAACACTATTTTTGGATTTTTAATTTTTTTGATTTTTCTTTGATTTTTGAATTTTTTTTTGTTTTTTTTTATTTTCATTATTTTTAATTTTTAATTCTCCCATAATATTTAAATTAGAAGAAACTATGACAAATTTAACAAAAATAAAAATGATATCTAACTTTAAGAGTGATTCAGGATCAAAGTTTTTAGACAGCCTTTATCCACTTGTCGGTACCTTCCATATTCACATCTTTGTCTGGTCGATCATCGGTATTGTGGTCCACTTAAACACGAAAAATTTGTGACAGATTTAGGATATACTATTTGTTACAAGACAAGGTGAACTTAAAAACCTAAAATTTATATATGATCCTAATTTCTTAGATATTATATCTTAAGGTCCATTCATCTGACGACGACCAGGGATATTGTTGTCCACCTAAATTGAGCAGCGAGATCTACAGACAATCTGTATGAGTTTAATTTTAAGTGTACTGGAACGTGTTTCCCGCTTCCTGATATGCCCCAGCCATCAAGAACTTCCAGGGTACTCCTTACACCGGGTGAGCAGAAAACCATTCAGAGAGAGAAGAGATTCAGAATTTTATTGCTAACTACTTCAGAGGGGTTGAGAAGAAGAAGAAGAAGGTTGCATATGCTGTGTACCAGGTCGGATTAGAAGTCGCGCAAAGGAGACAACATATGGCTAACAGATAAGAAGTATTTCACACACACACACACACACATATATATATATATATATATATAGCCTGCAGAGAAATAGAGTTGTATATGTTGTGTACCAGGTCGGATTGGAAGTCGCGCAAAGGAGACAACATATGACTAACAGACAGAAAGAAAGAAAATGATATTCTACAGACCTAATTTATCGGAATTTACCAGTCTCCGCATCCAACCGGAATTAAGGACAGAATCCGCACATCGAGGAAAAGTTAAATCACGGTTCCAAGTACGGGTTCAATTAATGTGACGAGTAGATTCCCATATATATCTCCCTGCTCAACCTATCTGAGCGTCGTATTGTCAGGCTGAATGGATCTAACTAGGTCAAGATTTGTCAAGTCTATAAATTTCCTAAGTTCAAATCTCCCTAGTCAAGTCCATTTAAAATTTTTTGTGCCTACCAACGCATCAAACCAGAGGATAGACCCTTCAACTTCGGGTACGTTACGCAGACTCAGGTTGCCTGTTATCACATTATCATATCACTTCCCAAAACAACTCCTGCAAGCACATTTCATAACCAACAATTTTTTAATTTTTTTTAATTTTCTAATGTTTTTTTTTTATTTTAATTTTCTAATTTTTTTTTTGTTTTTATTTCTCCCCTTAAATTTGTGCATAGGAGAGAAACGAAAGTAAATGCGCAAATTTAAACTATCCTAAAACAAAAATTAGTCTTTAAAGCGAATCAGCTTAAGAAAAACTCAGGAGTATAGAAAAGAAAACGCAAACCGTAATTCACCGATTGAATCTGCATTCAGAAGGTTTGAGAACAGCAAGCATAATCTCAGAACAGATCCGAAAATTCTTCATGTCATTAAGCACAAACCCCATGTGATCCCTTCCTTTCTTCCTTTCCCACAAATGACACATACTCTCAAATAATGGTCTGAATGTTGTATAGTTGAGAGATGTCCCCAATCATATGCCAGGAGCAGCCACTACCAACAAACCGAAGTCTAATGATATGCCTCCATAGCTGCTCCAGCACAAAGCGGGATCAGATGGTCTTTGGAACCCAGTCCATTTTGAAACTGGGTCGACCTTTGTCATCAACGCACGATACCCTCTCCCATGACATGTCATGTTTATCACAAACAGAAGACATAGAAATATTAGAATAGTTAGTTGATTTGGGAGATTGAGCTTTTGGAACCCATTTGTAGTTGGGTTTAACCCATTTCTTTTTTTATCCGATGGGTGCCTCGGCACTTGATTTGGAACTTGAAGCCGATTGCCGAGATGACTTTGACCTAGCCGGTCTTGGTTTTATTGGGGCATCTCTTGGATTGGACTTCTTGGTCGACATTTCCTTCTTGCCCTTAGGATTTTGATTCTTGGCCTTGGAAGATTGATTCTTGGCCTTGGGAGTTGAATTCTTGGCCTTCTTGGCATTCCAGTCGTCAATGTCTGATCGTGATCTCGAGGGGTATCTTTTGGAGTGTCTCCCTCTTGACGCGTTCTACCAGCCTTGTGCGTAGTAGGGAACATACGCACGATTAGGAGAATTTCTGGCAATGTGTCCAAGTGTTCCATAGTGAAAACATGTCCTTTTCTTCACTGGGGAGTTGTCTCTTCCTTCCCCTGGTGGCCTATCCTTGCCTTGTCTCTTGTTGTTCCCATATGCACACTTACAACAGGCACTTTGTTGCGCTGGAATTGGAGGCCTATATTTCTCAACGACAGGTTTGTTAGAAGCAGCCGAGTTCGAAGCAACATATTTAGAGTTCAAGGAGTCATTGGTTTGTTCAGAAGAACTTTCCTTGTTCTCATCCTCTGCTACTTTACCTGCACATGTAACAGAAACATCAGTATTTTCAACATTAATAACTCCTCCTGACACAAATCCAGCTGGTTTTCCGTATTTAAGATGTGCCTCCCTGTCAATTTCTTCTTGTTTCATAGGGATGGATGTGTAGTTATGATTGTAAGGAGGAGGTACACTATCATACCCTAGACCCTTGTTTTGATTCCTTTTAAACTGCATGCTTTGGTCTATCATATTTGCAACCACCTCACTTGAGAAATCATATTTTCTAACATCAAGTTTGGCGGTTTCAAACTTTCCTTTCAAAGATTCAACTTCAGCCACTAGCTCAGCATTTTGTTTGACTACATAATCATAGTTTTCAAATTTGTTACTGTAGTCTTCCTGAAGTTTCCTAAAGTCCTTGGTTTTTGCTTCCAACTCAGCCTTCAGCGGTTTCTGTCATTTCCTGAGTTGATATCCTTTATATCTCAGGTCCTCAACTTCCCCTTTTAATAAATCAATTTGTTCCTGAAGAAATTTAATCGTATCTTCACATGATTGAGAACATGAAACTTCACATGAATGAGAACACGACACTTCATTAACCGGAAGGTTTGCTGAACTCATTGTTTTTCGACAATTCAAAGCGTTAAGTTCTTCAATTATATCAGCCAGACTAAGACGATTGAGATTTTTTGTCTTCTTGATGTTAGCCACGTCCATATCCCACGATTTTGGAAGTGAATTCAATACCTTTTTGTTTATCTCATATTTAGACAAGAAGATCCCAACTATATTCATCTCGGTAATAAGTGTAGTAAATCGCTGCAACTGAGTTTCGAGGGTTTCTCCAGGGATAAAATCGAAAAAATTGAAACTTTGTCTTAACATATCCTGACGACTTTCTTTCATGTTTCAACTCCCTCGTAGACCTTAAAATCAATAAAAAAAACACAACTAAAAGCTAAAATAAAACTTAAAAGTCAAAATTAAAAAAAAAAAATCAAACTTGAAAGTCAAACCGAAAAGTTAAATTTGAAATTTTTAAAAAATTTAAACAAAAAAGTCAAAGTTTAAAGTCAAAGGTCAAAGTTTAAAGTCAAAGGTCAAACTTTAAAGTCAAAGAAAAATTGAAGTAAAAAGTCAAAAATAAAATTCAAAAATTAAAAATTAAAATTTTTGGTTGAAAAAGATATTTAAAAAAGAAAGAAATTGATTTTTGGGGTTAAAAGTCTCAAATTTCGAAATTAGGAAGCGACAGCTAGTGTTTAAGTTCAAATTTTTGAAGTGAAATCACAAGATCTTGGCTAGCCGAGATGGTAAGGCGCGTTGACAGAGAATTAGAGGTACCGTGTTCGATCCCCCGCAAACCCCAAATCCGCTTCTAATTTTACTGAAGCGCTGATGCAAGCTGGCTGCTGACCGTGAACACTTCCGAATCGGCGACCGCAAACTACGACGACTCGAACCGGCGACCACAAACTCCGACGACCGTGAACTCTCGGGAACCCTAGCCGCAAACACGAACCCCGCCGCCGGCCGCTTCTAATTTTACTGAAGCGCTGATGCAAGCTGGCTGCTGACCGTGAACACTTCCGAACCGGCGACCGCAAACTACGACGACTCGAACCGGCGACCACAAACTCCGACGACCGTGAACTCTCGAGAACCCTAGCCGCAAACGCGAACCCCGCCGCCGACCGTGAACTGTTTCCGGCAGTAAGCTCCGGTCGAAAACCATTCAAGATTACGTGAAAAACATCGATTTTTCGACTTTGAAGCTCCAAAACTCGATCAAAAACCCTTTTTTATGAAAAACACGAAGAACAAACCCCCCCTTATTTTTGCGAGATCTATCCAAAAACGCAAAAATATTTCGAAAATAAGATCAAATAATGCTCCAAAATAGGTTTACGGCCCAAGAACTCGGTGTTTACGACCGTAAGCTTGGACCGAAAACACCAATTATTCAGATTCCAGACGAAACAAAAATCCTTTTGACTGATACAACTAGGCTCTGATACCAATTGTTAGTCCCTAATCTGCCCGTGTATCAGTCAGATCCGTTTGATGGTGCGGAATCCCAATCAAACGGATGATGTTAGATAAAAATAGAAGAGAAGGAGAAGAATGATATTATGAATCTCTGTATGTATTGATATGAATTAAAGCTCCAGATACAAAAGATTCACACACATAAACGCTCCTTTCTTTCTGGACCGTAAACTCTCTTCGTGTTCATCAATCTCTACTCCTCACCCTAACAACTCTATTTATACTTGAATATGGGCCGGACAAAACAAATGAGCCGTAAATGAGTTTACGGTCGTAAGGTGTTTACGGCCGTAAACTCAGCCGTAAACTAGACCATAAATTCACAAATATTACAGAAAAATACAACTGCCCAGAAAAGTAAAGTATAAATCATATTTTAACCCAACATGGTGAAAGAAAAAAATGCTTCCTTTATAATATAGTAAGATATGATATGATATGATATGATATGATATGATATGATATTTAGTGGTGTAAATGCTCTATTATTGTCATTTTATTACATTTTCAACTATAATTTGCTGCAACAAAGAGTCAATTATGAATCTGACGTTTAAGGGTTTCAATTTTTTAAGTGGAAATGGATTGTTGTTGTGGTAGGATGGTATTTGACTTACTTTCTTGGATTGGAATTTTCTTAATCCTTGATTAAAGAAGTAATTGTGCTAAAATTAATACCATGTCAACATTTTACATAGTGTTTACCTAAATATTGGAAGAAATTTGACATATTTGGGTGTTCTTACCACACTGTAGTTGTATGAGTTCTTTTTATTTGGTGAGAACACTTGACGATTTGGGTGTGAATGAAGTTTGAATAACCGAGGTCCGACTATGTATACATGGTTTTTTTTTAAGTTGATTGGTGTATTCCTATGTACACAAATTTGTTTGAAGCTGACTGGTGTATTCCTATGTACACAGGTTTGTTTCTTGAAAATTGTTAAATAAGTTAGAGAAGCCAACTAGAGTGTTGCAAAGGCTGGAGTAACGTGGCGGTTTAACCCCGCTCCAATCCACGGAAGTTTTCGACCCGAAAATCAGGTTATGGTCGGAAATTCCAAATATGCCCTTTTAAAAAGCATAAGTGTTACCAACCGTTGTTTTAGCTGATTTACTTAAACCAACACCAATCGGATTAACAACTTATCATGGGAAATTATACGTTCCTCTAAGCTTATATTGTTGGTCTTTTTTGTTGATATTGATGGTGAAGTTTATGATCCAAAATTGAATTCCTAGGTTGATATGCCGATTGGGATGGGAGAAGGGTGGCCCGCAAAACAAGCTGAGACTAAATTGAGTGTGATTGTTGATAATGATCTTTATGCTTTAGATCCTTCCAGTTCTTTAGAAAGTTTTAGAATTAAAGTTTATGATCATGTTGAAGATTCTTGGAAAGTGGTAAGGTGATGTTCCGATTTGGGATTTTGCGAAATCGGAATCGCCATATTTTCTGGTGGGGTTGTTGGGGAAGCTTCATGTTGTTACGAAAGATAGGAATTAGAGTATTGCGGTGATTCATGCCGGGAAACGGAATAGTGATTCCAGAGAATCGTCAGAATCGGAATCGAATGTATGGAATGTGATTGCTTTAAGGAGATTCGAGTCTACTGAGCTCGTGAGCTGTCACAATCTTGATATATAGGTGATGCATTTCTTATAATCTTTTGTTTTTTATAATTTGAAGTTACATGTTGACATAAGTATCATTGTTTTTTTTCTGGTATGGCAGTTATTAATTTGGGGCACACTATATCAGTGTGTTTGCTGGTAAGTTTGTATGTTATGAAATTGTTTATACGGTTGTGTTCTTTTACATGAGGATTTTCAAGATGTAAATAATGACTATTTGTGTTTTGTAATCTTCTTTAATTTGATAATAAACTTTACCATATTAATCCAAGAAAATGTGTTTTACATTGCCCTTTTTTTAAAGTTATTATTATTATTATATATAATTTTAATGGAAGTGGTTCTTGTAAAGCCTCAAAGTGATAGAAAATCTGACAATATTAGTCAACCAGTAAGATTAGTTCTACTCCATCACCGATTGCATAAGCTTATTATTCACATATTTTTGTTAATGATGTAAATATTTTTGTTTTTTTTACTTTATTCCAATCTTATTTCCATCTTTTTCCTATGTTAAAATGGTTTATTTGTTGAGTTCCATAATCTTGATTTAAAAAAAAGGGGAAATAGAATGGAAAAAATAGATAATCCAACACTTTGTGTAGCTATTCATTATTAAAACATGTTCTTTAATCTTTATACACAGGAGAAGATTATTAGAGTTCCACATGGTCCAAACCATGAATTCTTCCAACATTCGTTATTTCCTGTCATTATCTACAATTTTTTACTGGTAAGTTATGAACATCCTTTAACAAACGCAACATCTTATGAAATTTCTTTGTCCATATTTTACGTGCTTTTTATTTTATTTATCTTTTATTTTCATGACAAACAAGTAAATTAGCTTTCGATTATGTTGCTTCGGTTTAAAAGTATTGTATTGTATCAATATCTAACATACAAAAACTACATGTCAATATGAGATCATATGCTCTTTTTATCTCTTATGGGTAATGTATACGATGCATGGATAGAGGTGAATACAATGTAGAATAGGATTAGTGATGACTCATTGCATCAAATCCTTTCCATCTACACCACTCAGGAAAGATGGGAAGGAAAAAAAAGACTTTTTTGTTATTATTGATTTAACAGATCTATATAGGTTTCCAAATTGTTCTACATGAGGGCTATTAAATGGATGGAGAAAGTCAAATGTATACGCATACATAAATATTACCTTTTTATGGTTGTATACAACATAAATACTTATTTAATTACTACCTAAACCTTTTGTATGTTTTTTTCTTCAGATTCTTGGTCATTCACTTGGTAATGGCACACCAAAGTAGATTGTTATTTGTTGCATTTTTCATATTTAAATAGCATAGTCCTTTAAAATGTAACTCAATAAAATCATCCTGTTTTTTCCATTTCTTTGGCGTTTTTCAACCCCGCAAAGCAGGGTTCTTCCCTAGTTTAAACTAAAATATAAAAAAAATTATGCATTTCATCTATATCGTCACCTCTTCTCTTTGGTGCATCTAAAGCAACCAAACCTCAAAGAGGGATAGACATTTCAAAACGTGTATAACCAATAAACCAAACAATTAAGTCAACTCACATACTTTGGTTATGTTTGGCGTACTAGCTGAAAAGCTACCTGTTAGCTAAAAAGCTAGTTGTTAAATAAAAAACTAGCTGAAAAAAATGACATTTGGTAAAACTAGCTGAAAAGCTAGGTGAAAAATATAAAATGACATTTAAAAGAATGTGTTTTTATAATAAATTAAGCATTTGGAAACTTTAAAAAATCTCCTAAAAAGCTACTCTAAGTAGCTTTTTAAAAGCTACTCCAAGTAGCTTTAAAAACCTAATCCAAGTTGCTTTTTAAAAAGCTAGCTTATAAGCTACTTTTTGGCTTGCCGAACATGTCAATTTAAAAAAAACTCGAAAAATAAGCTATTTTATCAGGTAGCTGTGGCGAGCAAAATATTACTGATTATTTCGTTTTATTAAATAAATATTATTTATTTAATTTTTAAATAAACTATTTAATTTGTTTTTATTTAATAAATATCAAACAACTAATTTATTTATTAAACTATTTAATAAATAAACTATGACTCCAAAAAATCAGGTTTAATTAGAGTACAATAAATTGATTGTATCTTGGCAAATAACATTCTTTGAGGTACTTGATAAAATGGCCTCCAATTAACAAAAAATGCAAACTTAAGCGCTTACAAAGTGTTCAGATTTGAACTTTGAAAATGGAAAATTACAAAATTATAAAGAAAATGGTCTTTTGGTATGTGAAATCTAGGTGATCAAAATACATTGAAAATAATACAAGACATCTTTGAATTTATCAAAAAATATTTTGTGTTTGAGTTCTATTTTTTCTAATATCAAGAAAAAGTATGGTTATGCTTAAAACTTTCAACTTAAATAATTAAAGTTATTATGTCTCGAACACAAGTATATACATATTACATTTTTCATCTATATACGTATGAGATTGTTATTTTTCTCATGGACACATTCTATTTAAGAGACTCTAGGGACACTTCAAGATTAATACTTTCTTAGTTAAAAAGAATTAAAATAAAACTGTTATGTATGTTAAGATTGTAGTCCAACGGGTTTTGAAGCATTGTTCAAGTTTAAAAGTGTCATATTACTAAGTTTAGTATGTAGCCCAATGGATTTTTAAGCCTTCTACAAAATAAGCATAATCATGAAAATTTAAATATATATATATATATATATATATATATATATATATATATATATATATATATATATATATATATATATATATATATATATATATATATATATATATTATTTTATTTTTTGTAAAAAAAAACCCAGAAAAAGTTTTTCCGAAAATCATAAAATTTGAAGTGATACTTCTACTTAATATATTAGTGACTTTGTAAAAATATTTTTTCATAAGAATTTTTTGAAGTATTTATTTTTAAATTTAAGAAATATTATTTTTTTTACAAAAGAATTCGAACATAATATGATCCAAAATGTAATGATTCAAAATAGTTATAATTCAAAAAAACTTTTTATTCAACTTTTTATTATCCTTAATTTTTGGATCTAAAAATATTTAGTCTCAAATATTTTATAATCATTAATTATATTCTTTATGATTCAAATAATGATCCGTAATTTTTTTTAATAAAAATAATATTTAATTAAATATATTATTGATCCAAAATCATATAATTTAAAAATGATTTAATTCAAAATAATTTGATTCGAAATTTTGTGATTCAAAAATAATATGTTTCAAAAAAAGTATGAATGGAAAATATTATAATCCTTACTATTATTCTTATTTAAAATTTTATAATGTTAAATTAAAAATTCAAACCAATATTTATTTTAAAAAATCAAAAAATAAAGCAAAAAATCAAAAAGTAAAAATAAAAATAAAAAAACTAGTATCTTCAAATATGTAGTAAATATATTTAAAAAAATGAAAAAAATGAAAAAATAATAAATAATAATTAAAAAACAAAAAATAAAAAAAAACGTTAAAACCGAGCACATATTTATTAAAATTTATTTTTTTAACGAAAAATAAAAAAACATCAAAAAAATAAAAATTTGAAAAAAAACAAAGTAAACGAAAATAAATAATAAAACCCACCTAAATGACGTTGCATGGACGTTCAACGCACGTGATTAAATCCTTGAGTCTGCATTAATTACCAGCGACATGGGTCACATACGAACGCACCACGCTAAGAATTGGAGTTTGACGTTTGTGTCATTGATGAAATTAGTGGTGGTGAACTGTTTTCGTAATCCATACCAATTTTTGAGTCTTCACCGGAACCGGACTATATATATATATATATATATATATATATATATATATATATATATATATATATATATATATATATATATATATACACAAAAAAATAAATAAATAAATAAATAAAAATACACGCACACAAAATTCCATATGATATTTTTGCGTTCTATATAATATTTTATTCATCAATTTCATATTACAAACAACTCAATCACCAAACACATAAAATGGGTAGACATAGGGTTGTAAACAAACCGTAATTCAACAAACTGTTCGTAAGCCATTCGGTAGGAAGTTCATTTATTTAATAAATGAACGAACATGAACATAAATTCTCTTTCCTTTAGTTAAACGAACAAACATGAACAATTGTCCCGTTCGTTTAATTATGTTTGTAAACGTTCGTTTATAGTCGTACATGGTTGTTCATTTAAGATCTTTTTATGTTCATATATGTCTAATTGTATTTGATTACATTATTATATTATATGTTCGTTTATGTTAATATATGTTTAATTATGTTTTTTTGTTCGCTTATTTATGGTTGTTTAACATGTTCACAAATATAACCAAACGAACATAAACAATGTAATTTGTTAAACGAACGAAGATACACAAAAAAACTCGTTCGTTTATTCATTCATGTGTATTCATTTGTTTGGTTAACTTAAACAAACGAATATGAACAAGTCATTGTTTAGTCCGTTTACAACTTTTGGTATACATACTAAAATACGCTATGACATGTATCTATTCAAGATCAAGGATGTAATATATTACCACCAAACATAATAGTACCTCAAATACTTTTTTACTTTATACTTAAAAAAGTTTAACATTTATCAACGGCTCAACACGAAATACATGGAAACATGTCTAGTCACTATTAGGCTAAAGGGAGTGGCTCGCCACCCTCCCTCGCCAAACACTTGCTAAAGCCTCGCCACCACTCCCTATCCATGTGCTAAGTTGGGTTGCTAAGAATAGGTCGCTAGTTGTCTGACGAGAGGAAAGAAAAGATAAGTGGTCCCTGTTTGAGTATTTCAACTTCAAACGGTTGTAATTTTAGCTTTAGCAACTTGTACACTTTTCATAATTTGTTTTATTTAAATAGTTAAATAAAAATATATTTTATTTAATAAAAAAAATATTTGCCTTCTAAATATATCACCACTCCATATCATCATATTTTGGTTAGTTGTCCATAAAAATATGAGGTGACAATATTTTGACAAATGCTACCCCTCCCTCCAACCTTAAAGCTTTTTAGGGTGTACAAAGTCAATATTTTCCTCCCTTACAAGTTCCAAACTATTTAGGACTAGAGCTTTTTATGGCGGACAAACACCCTTTCAATTCATTTGCCATATTACTGTCACCTTAGTTTTTTTATACTCTCATCTCACAACACTTAGAAACAAATATTTTTCATCCTTTCAAACCAAATAAAATTTTTATTTTTAAAATAAATACAAACTAATAAAAATGATACAAGAATAATTCACAAAATATAAAAGTGTATAAAACCAATTCACAAACGAATTTAAAAACATAAAAGTAGATTGGTACAAATGTTTATGCATGAGGTACAATTATTTGAAAATATAAATGATGTAATATTTTTATATTGGTATATAAATTGTAATATGATTTTCGGTTTATGTTTGTTTAATGCTGATGAAAACATATTCTGATTCTAATATTGGGTTTTTGTTTATTTAGGGTTTAAGAGCTTTGTGTTACCACTACTAGAAAAACAGCCTTTTACGACGCTCATTGCGCGTCGTAAACGCTCAGACGACGTGCAAATACGCGTCAAGGAAGGCCATGTCATAACGAGAGACAACGCACTTTTGCGCGTCCTCTATGGGCGACGCGCATTTATGACACGCAATGCGTATCTTTAAAACCCTTATCAAGAAAGACCATGTCATAAACGAAGATGACACACATTTTTGCGTATCGTAAATTTAAATGTTTAAAAAAAATATATTTATATATTTATTAGTTTTTAAATTAAATTTGGATTTCATGTCTCATAATAGAAATAAAATATAATATACAAAAAAATACAATCAATTGCATAATATAAAATAAAATTTCATACACAAAAAATAAAATAAATTGCACAAATTATAATGTCATACAAATAATCATACAAATGTTAAACAAAAATAATACATTGCTAACATGTGTTACATTCCTATAAAACTAACAAATAATCATCCAACTCTGTTGTTTCTTACTGGAATATGTGTGTAATTGTCTCCTTCATCAGCCTCCACGTCCAAAATCGGATCTACCTTCTTAATTTGTATGTATAACAAAGACATATAAATATATTGTGAATTTGTGATCTGATCTGAAATATAAATCTTGAATGTTGGTTGTACCTTGGGTTTAGACATTTTTTTTAGGATTTTTCTTAAAACTTGTTAAAAGTTAAGGACGATCGTTGTAGTAGAAGATGATGTTGGTGGTTGCAAATGATAGTTGCATATGGGGTGTGTGTGTTCATGAGTGTTTGAGTGTAATAGTATGATCTCATACATTTCAACTGATTTCGTATTCACAGCTTGATGTTATGATCGTAATAAAATATTTATACAAGTTATTAATGTGTTTTCTAAAGCATTTTTCTTACAAAACGAAAAGTTTAAGTTGGATTTTCTCATGATGCGACTTGCATGATTCACTTTATCCCCAATAGCAACGCTATGAATTTCTATAAAATTACATCGATGTAGAACAATACACATGTTTGATTCGGTATGAAAGTAACGTAATTAACTAAGACCCAAAAGCCGTTACAAAAAATAAAAATAAAAAATAACCACGACCAAAAAACACCAAATAAAAATCACACTTATCGTTACATTCTGATGATTCTACAAGATCATTTTTATAACTGTTGGTCTGTTGCAACTATTAAGAAAAAAACACTATCAAAGACTATAAGAGACTACAACAAGTTCTAAGCTAAGATTTACGTGTAATCATTCATTTTGAAAGGGGACCATAAAATGGAGGGTGACATTGTGAAATGGTCAACATAACGTTGTTTTCTATTTTGCAGTGAAAACCTGTAAAATGGGCCCTAATTAATGATATTGCAAGATGGTGAAAACCATTTCGCTTTACCTACAGCCACCCTATTAGCATTTTCTACTAAATAAACACTATTAAATCTCAAAAAATGTGAAGCTTGACACAACATTGTAAATTGTGTAGCAAAAACAATGAATGGACTACATTTTTTTAACAAGCATACATTTTTTTTCATCTATTTTTTTTTTTCGGTTAATATTTTTTCAGTTAGTAATATAATAACATTTTTACATCTAATTTTTTTTTTTCGGTTAATATTTTTTCAGTTAGTAATATAATAACATCGTTCCAATAATAAACATTATATATTCTCAAAAACTGCATTCTTTTTTTTTCTACATGGGTACATTTTTTTACATCTGTTTTTTTTTTTTTTTTTTCCAGTTAGCAACATAATAATATCACTACAATAATATACATTATAGCATAAGAGTCCTCCGACCATTCCCACCGCCGCCGCCGGCAACTATCGTCGTCCGCGACACGGTCGGCCACTGTCGGGAGATAATAGAAATAGAAAGAGAGAGAGATATCAACGAAGATAAAGACAAAGAGCAAAACACCGGCAATAGGTGGCTGTGGATGACGGTGCTCCGGTGACGCTGGCGGTCTTTGTCGGCGACTGTAGTATTCTCCAGAGAATGATTTAGAATTAAACATAATTTTAGGGTTTTGAATTTAATTTTATAAGTAAACGATTGGCTGGACTATTTGTGGTGGGTCGGTAATAAATTTTTTTCTATTAATTTGTTATATAGCATATTTACTAACTGTTTTTCAAATAAACGTCTTTAGAAAAAAAAAAAAAAAAACTCTTTATTTTATATAAAAACTATATTTTATTTCTTAATGATTACTTTTTGGCTCATATTTATGCTTTAATTTATTTACTTATTAAAAAGTAATGGTATAATTATTGTTCTATTATCCAAAAATGTTTTTAAATTTTTAGAACATCATTAATATAATAATGACATTTGACCAAATGTGTTTTTTTAGTATATGTTGTTTTTCTAGCAAATAAGGTGTTTATTTAGCCATCCCAATATTTATAACCATGAAAAATGTAATAGTGCTAAAATACCATTTCTATGATAATTAATATTTAAAAGATTTTTTTAGCAAAAACTTAAAATGAGCCAAAAACACATTTTGCAGGGGTGAAGAATATTTCTCACGAAACACTAAGGATTCGTTTGGTTGTGGAAAATTGTTTTTATTTTCCAAGAAAATGTTTTAGAAAACAGAGTTAATTTTTATTTTTATTTTTCAATTAAATTTTAAAAAACTTTGGAAAATCGTAAAAATCATTTTTCTAATTTATATATGATTTGGAGAAATGGAAATTTTCATTTATTTAAAAAACTTTGAAAAACTGAACGAACAAAATGTGTTTTCAAAATTTTTGTTTTTCATGGAAAATATTCCACAACTAAACGCACCCTACGAAATGTTTTTTTTCCCGTTTTGTTGGATGCCCTAAAATATGTTTTTGTCCCGTTCTTTGCCATTTTTAATTATAATGTTGGGGCTATTGTCAATAAAACCTTTAAGTTTGTAGGAAATCATAGGTTTTACCCAAAATGGTTTTTTTATGTCAATTTATGTCTCAAATTTATTGACATTTATACCCTTTTATTTGGTTTGGAGATTCTCGGCTGGTCACTAATCCAACAAGATACTTAGTAGGACATAAATGTTGGCGAGGCGCTGACCAGGCCACGTCAACAGTGTTTCTTTACGCAAAAAGATTAAAGCAACACATGGAAGAGAATAGGCTGACAAGATTCTAACTCGAGTCCTCATCTTGTGCCTTATCCACGAAGCTACAACTCATTTCTCGTTTTCTACTTTGATTTCGTAGATATATTATATATATAACAGATATTATTATTATTATTATTATTATTATTATTATTATTATTATGAAGGTATAAATATGAGTTTAGAATAATTTATCTTTTTTAATGTATATAAAATAGTCACGCCTTGAAAAACGCTATGAATCATCAAAGATTCTCATGGCTTAACTTTGACATTGTCGTCAAGCCACGCCTTACGTTATTTAGAACCTTGTATATACATACATACATACATACATACATACATACATATATATATATATATATATATATATATATATATATATATATAAACGTTTCATAATGTATAAATAAGTTTGTAGATATATACAAATATGTGTATACGTATTTATTCATTTCGAACATGTATGTATATATATTTATATGTATTTTACATTCTAAAAATGTAGATGGATCTCACAATCGATCATAGCCTCGAATCTACTCAGCCAATCCATCCCTCCAATCACACACACACACACACACACATCTCCCATGAGAATAGGGATCATATCAATCAGATAAAACACCCCAAAAATCTCCAGAATACAACCCTGATAAATACTCGATGCAGATACCTCGTGTTCGTTGGAGATAGAAACCCTCAACGGACACGCCAACTCTCCAGGTGTCATATCAAATCCCTTACTAAGAGATCGAGATACAAATGACCGACTCGTACCCGAGTCAAAAAGCACAAGAGTAGGAAAGGAGTTCACTAAGAAGATGCCTAGCAAAATCATGAACATAAGCATACCATAAAATAACGAACACAATAATAAATGGAAACATACCAGTAACAACATCCAGTGCCGTCCTGTCCTCCTCACAGTTGCAAGTGTAGGAGCCTGCGCCGGCCCCAGAGTGAGCAAGGGACAGTTGGCCGTAATATGGCCGATCAGCTCACAGTGATAACAAATCCTGGTGCTCGGTATTGGGGTTTGCTGATGAAATTCCTTGGAAAAATGACCCTTCTTTCCATATTTGTGGTACCCAGAAGAAGACTAAAACACGCCATCATGAACCTTACTGCACTTGCCATAAGTGCGACCCCTTTGTTCTCCAGATCTCGAATTAGCGGGCTTGAACCGCTTCGCTACAGGTTGTTTCTACACTGGAGCCTGCCTCCGCTCCCTCGCCTGGAGCTCCATCTCAATCCCATGCCTCCTCGCGGCCTCCTGAATCTCCACAAGTATACCACAACACTTAATAGACATAAACTAGCTGATTTCTGTCTTGAGCATGACCAAGTGTCGGGTAATATGAGCTTGCTCAGAAGTAACAAACTCAGGAAAGAAAAAAGCCATCTCTGTAAATATCTTGGTGATCTTAGTCACCGTCTCAATCCCCTGCCTCAGATCCAGATACTCCTAAGTCAGTCTATCCAACTCAACCAACGGAACATACTTCATGCGAAACATCTCAAAGAACTGCTCCTAAGTCACATGAGCCCTCTAGTCATCAGGGCTCACTTAACCTTTTGGTCAAAAGGGCAGGAGCATGTAAAGAAACACTCCTCAACATTGGACAACTCCATCAAACACCAGTGGCTTCGTATTATCGAAGTCCCGATATTGGAAAGCTCTCTCCCTTGGATCCCCGTAACAGCAACAACTATCTCAGTAAGATCAATGTAGCCATTGTTAAAAGACTCAATCATAGGGATCTTGATAGACCCAAACATCTCCAACATAGACCTCCAAACAGTAGCAACCACCTCAGTGGCGATGATCTCCCAAATCTGATCATCAGTCAAACCCGACCAATTCTGACCACCCGCCCCAGATCTTGATCTTATTGTCTCTGTCATTCTGAAATTAAACCAAAACTCATCAGAAAAGCCACAATACACATTACTACACGTACGAGTCTTGTGCCTTTAGTAGTATGGGTTTATACTAACTTTCACACCTACCCGTATTTGTCTCAAGGATCATAACACCCGCCAGACATAATTACAACCACTAGGATATGCACATATCCTCTCCTCTCTTCCTAGAGAATGGATAAACATTCCTCAACTAGTCGGATGCTCATACATAACTCATCCATGAAACTTCCACCAACCCTGCAGCACTCGCATATGCTAATCATACATAACATTGGATCCTATAGACAGTCGAATACTTGATTCAACCCTAAGTCCTTCATCAGACAAGAACATGAAATAAGGCTAAACCAAACATTATCAGGCTATAAAATCTTAGTTATGTACAACTATGATTCACACACTAGAAACTACAACAATGATGTCAATTCCATATAAGAAGTAACCCTAAGCTACCATACATCATATATCATGCAATCCTATTAAGCAATTACCGAATATCCCTAGCCTATCACTAGCATGTTGTTCTATCATAAATAACATATCAAATTACAGTGTTAGTAACTTAGGGTATACTTTCTTGCTCCGGCTGATGGTACACATCGCATCCTTCATTGGTTACTTTTGAAAACTATTTTAAAAAACTTTTACAATTCCCTAGTTTGAGTCTGGATTCACACGAATGCTCATCCAATTCTCTCAAACCAAGGTTGTGATACCAACTTGTAATATACTAAAAATCATAAAAAATTTAAACTTATAAAAACAACCAGAAACCATCATTGTTTACGAAAAGAACCATTTTTTCAAAAGTAAAGTCATATAAGAGTGTCCCAAAAATTATTATCATGAAAATAGGAAGATGTGCACAATCAGGCCTTCACTTTCCCACGATCCTCAGAAGTACCTGAAACAATAAACTAAACAGTAAGCCAAATCTTAGTGAGTTCCCCAAAAGTACAATCACACAACATAATAAAAAAGCATGCAAATATGAGCCTTCAGCCTAACTGGACCGCCTTGCAGGGCCTACAACTTATCGGGACCGCTCTACAAGCTTTCGACATGAATGGACCGCCTCGTAGGGCCTACAGCCTATCCGTACCGCTCTCTAGGCCTTCGGCATGACTAGACCGCCTTACAAGGCCTACAACCTATCTAGACCGCCCCGGGTATCTTGGTCTTCAGCCCAAAGCAGGACCGCCTCAACCCAACCACAATATGTTGACATATACAATAGATAAACATGATCACATATCTAACAAATGCACGTAATCACATAGATCTACTAATCTATCATATAACTAGCATACAATCAACCTATAGTCCAAGATACCTAACCTAGTGGTTCGGGATTGGTGCCTTCAACCCACAAGTACAATGAGGAAAACTCACATCTCAGTCCGAATAAAAGCTAAATAAATCTCTGCTCCAAAAACTGGCTCTACCCAACAATAATTATTCAAATTATTGCCCAACTTAAAATAAATATCAAATTATGAAAATACATTTTGGTCAAACTCAATAAACTAGACGAGTCAACCTAACCGAGTCGACCCACCTCGTATGTGGGGCTTTCCCAGCTGAACGCGGGACGTAGTCGATCACTGGCCAAAATATGAGGACTTAACCACGTATGCATGGCGTACCACCAGGAACGCCTAGCGTACACAACTGGAAGCCTTCCCAACTTATTAAGTACTTAATACTTAAGTCCTTACGTCAAAATTACAGATCCAAGCCACAAATGGTGTCTTTGACCATAAAGTTGGAAGCATGGCCATTAAGTGCTTAACAGTAAAAACCTTAACTACTTAACCCATTAAGAGCTTGTAAGTCATGCATGGAAGGGGAATAATGATCAATACCACATTTTTATGCTTCTATACACCTTAAAATGTTTGAAAGGACAACTTTATGCTTCTAAGCATCGGAAGGGTTCCGGATGGACTGGAATCGGAGTCGGAGATGTGGGAATATTACCCTGACTAGTTCACGGCAGCGGACTTCGAGGACGAAGTCAAGTTCAAATGGGGGAGAATTTTAACATTCAAATGATGAGGTATTTCCAATTTAAACCCTAAGTATGAAGATTCATTGTATTTTAGCCATTGTGTATGAGAAATCCTGCAAAATGGCCCATAGTGGCATTTTTGTCCCGAGGTCACGTATGTTGGTCGTACCTAGCATACGCGGGGGGGGGGGGGGGGGGGGGGGGGTACATGCATGATACCTAAACTCTAATTTTTAGGGTTTGGACCATATTTAAACATCCTAAAGTCCCCAACCTACCTTCTTTCATCTGCCTCCAACCTACCTTCGTCCCCAAACGAACCCTAATCCATTTTTTAGGACTCTTGAGTTTTATGTGGGTGTTTTGGTTACTTTGAAGGAGAGAGGAAGAAGATAAGATCATCTTGGAGGAGTGGTACTCTTTGGATCTAGAATAACAACACCATTTGACATCATTTGGAGGTAAACAACTTTGAACTTGATGAATTTATGCTTAAATATAAGTTAGCCATGAAGTTTGTGTCCTTTTGGTCCCATTAGTTTGGTATTTTGAGTATGAGATACTCCAATCCATTTAAGTTGTCCTTTCAGACGTTTTGAGGTCTTTAGAAGCATAAAAATGTGATCTTGATCATTATTTCCGTTCCATGCATGAGTTACAAGCTCTTAATGGGTTAAGTAGTTATGGTTTTTAGTGTTAAGCTCTTAATGGCCATGAAAGACCATAAAGTTGGTCAAAGACAACATTTAGGTCTTGGATCTATAATTTGGATCTAAGGGCTTAAGTATTAAGCAATTAATGAGTTGGGAAGGCATCCAGTTGTGTAACCTGGGCGTACCAGGTGGTACGCCGCACATATGTGGTCTTGGATTAGCAATCGAGTACGCCCCACGTTCAGCTGAGAACGCCTCGTGTACGAGGCGGGATCAACTCAGCTGGTTTGTTGAGTTTGACCGAAGGGTATTTTGGGTAATTTGATATTAATTTTACGTTGGGCAATATTTTGAATAATAGGTGTCGGGTAAGGTGAGTTTTCCTCACTATACTCGTGGGTCGATGGCACCAATGTTGACCCACTAGATTATGTGTCCTGGTTGTAGTATAATGTTGTGCTAGTATATGACTGATTGGTAGATATGTATGATTATCTGTATTTTGTGGTCATGTGTTTTTGTTTTACCTAGTCATATGTTGATATATTATGGTTGGGTTGAGGTGGTCCTGCTTTGTGCTGAAGGCTATGATACCCGGGTCGGTCTGAATAGGTTGTAGGCCCTATGAGGCGGTCCAGTCATGCCGAAGGCCTAGAGAGCGGTTCGGATAGGTTGAAGGCCCTGCGAGGCGGTCCACTCATGTCGAAGACTTATAGAGCAGTCCAGATAGGTTGTAGGCCCTACGAAGCGGTCCAGTCAGGCTAAAGGCTCATATTTGCATGTTTTGTTTGTTGTGTTTTGTGATGGTATTTTTGGGGAACTAATTAAGATTTGGCTTATAGTTTAGTTTATTGTTTCTGGTACTTTTGAGGACCGAGTGAAAGTGAAGGCCTGATCGTGCATATCTTCCTATTTTCATGATAATAATATTTGGGATGCTCTGATATGACTTTACTTTTGGAACAATGGTTCTTTTGTAAACAATGATGGCTTATGGTTGTTTTAAAATTTTTAAAATTTCTATGTTTTCTGAGATGTTACAATTTTTGCATTAATCCATTTGGTTTGCTTATCTTTACTATGTCTAGCTTATTTGATATCGATTTGTTGTGTTTTTCTGCTATAACGAGAGGCTAAAACCCTTTTACTTCTGTTTGGTGAAGATAAACCTAATCTATATGTGTTGATTTCGAATTTTGGATGCTTTATATTTGATATTCCTTATGTTTGATAATTAAACCCTAACATGCTTTAGTTCTAGTTTATATTGCTTATAAATCAGATTTTGTGTGATAGTTGATCATTCTAATTGCATGAATTTGTCTCCTAATTGCTTATGATCATTAAATAATTAGAGCTAGGATTAATCACATCTTAGATTAAGTAATTAAAGCTAGTAATTTTAATTGTGGTAAAGAGCATAAAAAATCTTAATTTGTGCTTGGTTGCTTAACTTGATCATAGGAAAGTAACTACTATCATTCATAGTCAAATTTGTGCTTATTATCAATTTGGTGTTTACCTTGTGCATGATCATTTCTTTGTAATTCATAAATTGATAGGTCTAGATATTTGATCTTAATAGCTAGATAACAAATTAGTAATCAATATAATCCTTCCATTAGAAATCAACCATACGAAAAGGTGAAATTGGATCTAAACAGAAGTATTCTTTTCAATTCTTGAAGTTACTTTGTTTTCTTTGTTTTCTTAATTGATAGTTGATATTAAGTTCTTCTGATCTTGGCAAATCAATAAAAACCCCCCAATCATAGTTTGTTCCTTAGTTTAATTAAAAGTAGTTATTTTATTTAATTAAATTCCCTTCCCTGTGTTCGACACTTGACTTACCTGAGCTATTCTATAATCTGACTAGGTATACTGCGTATAAGTGCATAGTTAATAAGAGTATGTTAAGTTATAAATTTAAGATTGATAGGTATATTTATGCACATCAACCGTCCCACATGAAGCTTTTTTTAAGTAAGGAACACCGCTGACGTGGTTTTCCTTGCAGCGCCACATCAACATTTACAGCCTAGTCGACATCTTAGTTAGATTGGGACTTAACCGTATAATTTTTGCTTGAAAACTCTTAGGCTAAACGGTGTGGTGCCACATTCCACATATGCTCCCCCTAGATTTTAAAATTTTACCTATGAACTTTGTAGAATTATGGGTGGTTTTGATGGTATTCGCAGTGTGTAAATTTTACTTACGATGGATTTTCACTTTGGGTTTCAGATCGAGCACCACCACCATTGGTAATCTATGCTTTCGTCATGTGTTGCCACCACCAATTGGAGTTTGACCGGTGGTTTTGGCGTTAAACGGGTACAGGAGGTTGTACATGGTGTGTGTGAGACCGATTTTGAGACGAATCAAGAGAAGGAGAATCAATGGTGAATCTGAGGTGGTGATATGAGTCTGGAACCTTAATGAGGTGGAGCTCTATTTGTCGTTGTTTTTTTTGTGGAGTGTTACGAGAGGTTTTTGGTTGATGATGGTGGTGGAAGAGTCGTCGGTGACTTATGTGGGGATATTTATTGGAGGTGTGGAGCTTTCCATTGATCATTGAGACGATAGAAAACTGGGAAAAATGAAGGGAAGAGGTGGGTTGGTAGAGATATTTAAAAAAATATTAAAGATGATAAACCAAATAAAAAAAATTAAAAATTATTAATAGCAAAATGTTTTTTATGTCCACATGGATGAAGTATACAAGTTTTAAACAAAGATTTGATTTAATTTTTGAAAAAAATATAGATTAAATATACATTTTAGCATGGTTGTAGAACTCGCTACTCGGTACCTGTTCGGCCGACTACCGAGTAGCGAGTACTCGGGAGTACTCGGATTCGGTAATTCATGTAGAACTATTTTTAAGGAAATTACATATGTCAAAATCATAAGCTAAAACCATAAGTTGATTGAAATATATAAGAAAATTTGATACATGTGAATACGCAAAAATTGAAAAACATACAACGATATCACTTCATGAATAATTACGAAAAATTATATATATATATATATATATATATATATATATATATATATATATATATATATAGAGAGAGAGAGAGAGAGAGAGAGAGTAATAATCACAGTTGTGTGTGTTAAATAATAAATCTTAAGCATATTATATATATTACTCACCGAGTTGACCGAGTTTTACAACACTGTTCGCTTTACTAAGGGGCCGATCGGAGAGTATTCGGATTCCATAACTCGCCTGGGTAGTATGGAGTATTCGGCCAACTCGATGAGTTTTACAACACTGCATTTTAGGAGACTATTCATGTAATTTACTTGTAAATTAAAAACTTTTATTACCAAAAATGATAGAACAAGTCCAGAAGAATGTAATTTACTTGTAAATTAAAAACTTTTATTACCAAAAATGATAGAACAAGTCCAGAAGAATGAAGTTTTGAACATGGGACCCCTGAAGTTGTGGCTACCGCCTCCATGACCATGACCACATTATTTTGGTTCCATGCTTGAAAGCAAAGTGAAATTTGATCCCATCTCCCCATCCCAAACACAAGTGGAATGGGACATTGCACTTGCATGAACCTGTTGTTTTTCAGTAATTAATTTACCAAATGTAATTAATTTCATTTTATTGTGTGAAGGCGCAAGTCATTGGTGATTGCCTTTTGTTCTTATCTAAAGGCTTAAACACATGGATACCTAATTACCTACCTTGATGATAAGTGATTAGACAAGTGTACATGCATGTCCCACGAAATGATGTGTTTTGGACCAATCTAAACCTTGAATACTTTTAGTTGGATGTATGTATGGGCCAACACCCCACAACCCCTCACACACACAAAAAAAAAAAACAAAAAAATAAAATAATAAAAGAATAATAAACAACCTTTGAAAGATACTACAACGATAAAAAAAGAAAATAAAAGTACTATTTTTATTATGCTTAATTGAGACTTTGAGTTACATATATCTAATAGAAATGATCTGTTAGTCATATACAACTATACTAGTATCATTTGTATGAGTTTTATTGGCATTGTTTAACGGGTAAATTGCATAAATGTTATTATGTTTTTATAAAAAAATCAAATTTGATTTGTGTAATTTTTGACATTAAATTTAAGTTTTTTTTTTCAACTTTGACTCTCTATTTGTTGTTCCAAATTGAAAATCATTTTTTCATTTTCGTTCAATGTTGACAATTTTCCAATTAAAACCATATATATTATTTTTATATTTGAAACCGTATAAATATACATTTTTATATTTAAAAACCATTTTTTTTGTATAAATATAAGGTTTACATTCAAACCATAACTAGTGATAAGGCTCCTGCATTGCATGTGTCAAAGTTTTTTTTTTTTAATGTTTGGTGGGACATGATAATAGGACGCTATAATGTCATCTAAACAAAAAGCAATTGGATACTGCTGTAGTTGGATAGATTGAATAGAGTATAATGTCTTAATATAAGAAATGAAAGTAGAATGCCTTAATAAGAAAAAAAACTAAAAACACAGTATTGTAGTAAAAAGAAATGAAAATAGAATGCTGTACTAAACATATAAATTAGTGTACATTGCTATTTTTTTGCATTTAACGCTTTTGGCTGATAGTCATAACATTTCGAGTCAAAATCAAATGTTACAGTTTTCATCTAATCTTTTAATACTTGCATTTCTAATCTGGGTATAAAGAGCACACTACGTACATTAAATGGAAAAACCAGCGACACCCAACATGAAAACATACATGCGAATGGGAAAAAAGAATACATCAACTAAATTTCCTATTCTTGCATGTTTGTTGTATGCATGAGTAAATAATTGTCTTTTTTGACATGGTGCATTAATGTAACGCTCGGTCCTTGCTGGTATATTTCTTTCCTTTATTGCAAGTTTGAAGGATAGTGAAGTTTGGTCCTACACGGGGGATAGAGTAGTCTCCTACACAACACATAGGAGGGTATATGGATGCGAGATTTAAATAATCTACGCAAGGCATAGATCAAGTTACGCAATACATAGCTACCCAGAACCAAAACTCTAATCTTGGGGTTTTGAGCCCCATTTAAAGGCTTTGACTCCCTTGACGCCCTTCCATCCTCAGTCTCCATCATCCCAAATGGCCCCTTTGAAACCCTAATCCCCATTGGCATGTTTTTGAGCCTTAAGAGTGTTTTGTGTCCACTTTTGAAGGAAGAAAAAGTTGTGGAATCACTTGGAAGCTCAAATCAGCTTGGATCCAGAAGTTTCATTCCCTCAATTATCTGCAAAAGGTGTAAAGTTCCCACATTGATGTGTTTTTATGCTAGATCTAGTTTTGCTTTTGGTTTTCATGCTTTTTGTCCCTATAACTATGGTGTATATGAGTATGAGCTACTCCAGATCATTATACTGTCATTTATAGATGTTTTTACATTTGATAAGTCATAAAATGAGAGCTTGGTCACTCTCTTCCATCCATGAATGAGTTATGGAGCATTGGGTGACTTTTTGGACTTAGATTATGATTGGTTCCCTTGGTATGCATGCAAAAGGATAAAGTCTGAGACTTTTCCCATTAATACGTTTGTAAGAATGGAGATCTGGATGTTGGAAGGGATATTGGTCTGAGTTAATGACTTAATGATTAAGTTAGGGTTTTAGGGTTACGTAGTGCGTAAGTTCCCTTACGCAGGGCATAACTCCATTTTCCCCATTTTGCCACCTTAGGCTCTATGTTGGGCGTAAACTGGTTGAAAGTTGACTTTTGACTGTTGACCGTTGACTGTTGACTTTGACCAAGTTTCACTTTAGGTCAAATAGAGTATTTTGAGTTGTAGATTGATACTTGGTCCCTATTTGCACTATAAGTAACAAGTAGAGTAGGTATTTAGATATGTGGTCAGTTCAACTATCTTCTAGACTTCGAGGTGAGTTATCCTCATTGTACTCGTGAGTCAAAGGTACCAATGTCGACCCACTTGGTTGTGTTATGTATCCTTATGTATAGGATGTTGTTATGCTATAATACTCTATTAGATTGGTAGATTTGTAAGATTTAATTTACTTGCTTCTGTAACGCCTGGTTCCTGGTACACATTTAAATTATAACTTATTCATTTTTGTAGAGTAACTCAACATGTTAGGAGCCCCAAACTCCTCGAGTAGAGATGGGAAGAGGTGCAGGTTTTAAGAAACCTACTCGGCGAGTTGAGAGCCCTCAACTCGACGAGTAGGCTGGCAGGGATGAAACCCTAATTTCGGCGTTTTGCACTCTATTTAAGTATCTTAATCCCCACATGTTGGCCTCATTTCCAGCGTCCAAGTCCCAAACCCTAGATCCAGAAACCCTAATGCATTTGTGAGCTTGTGAGACATTTTTGAGTGAAACTTTGTTTGTGTTGAAGCTTGTGAAGGAAGGGGAATCTTGGGGATTCAAGAAAAAGCTAGTAGATCCAGAGACTCCATTTCATTCTCATCATTTTCTGGTAAGCAAGTCTCAAACTTGCTTTGTAACTTCTTAGATCTCTTTATTATCATTTTGTTGGGTTTTTGGTCCAAGAAGCATGATCTTTGGGATATGGACATCCCAAGTGAGTATACCATTAGATCTGGAACCATGGAGGGCTTTCGTGGCATAAAGGTGCAAACTTTATGGCGAATAAAGCCCCATGCAAGCTATATGATGTCATTTTGGCCTTTTAAGCTCCAAAAGGCAAAGGCCATGCATGGAGAGAAAGGTGGAAGCATTATGTGTTCATGTAGTGTTTAGGGTCTAGATCTCTGTTTGTATGCTTTAGCTTAGAGTATTGATGGTTTTATAATCAAGATCTAGTTCCTAAAGAGTTAGGGTTTGAGCTAAACTCGTTAAGTGTCACACCCCGAAACCCAGGGCGGAAACGTTCCGGGGCGGAGGACATCATGAATATCGCAACCAATGTACATAGTAAGCGAAGTAAACACAAAACATTACATTACATAGTTTTCATTACATCTGTTTAAAAGTAAAGTCATACAAGTTTCATAGATACATAAGTTTAAACAAAAGAAAGACGTGACTCCATACGCTCCGTCTTCTGCAAAAGAACACGAGAATACCTGTCTAAGGAGAACCTGAGAATACAAGCAGTTTAAAAATCAGCATAAAGCTGGTGAGTTCATAAGCGGTTTCTTTTATGAAAATGAACAAGATTCCTTTTGTTTTCTGAAAAAGTGGTTATCCAAGAAAATCCCATATTTTCTTAAAAGTAATGTTTAGTTTTCCGTTATGTTACACAAAACTGGTTATGAATAGTTGTTACCCCAGGAAAATCCTATATTTTCCTAAAAGTTGGTTACCAATCCGAAATGTAATGTAAAAGATGTATATTGAAAACCTGATTATCCTTGTGAAGTGTATATTAGTTTTAACACGTATATAAAACTATCAACATAGTAAACTAATTTCAAAGATTATTAATTTACTATATTCATTATTACTAACAAGTAAATCTCTGTTATTCAAATTTCAAGTTCCATAACCATACGATAGACTAGATATGACAATAAGTAGTCAAAATCATTTTATGACTTTCGTCACCCTTGAACCTCTCGGTTCGGCTGTAGCTAGCAGTCAGGTGTGGGGTAGTCAGCCCCGTATTGATCTATACACTCAAGTCACACTCCCTATCTAAGAGATTCTGGTTACAGGGGCGGTCCTCCACTCGCGTATCTTTGTGGAGTGTTCTCCGAGGACGTGTCTCCAATTTATAGGAATAACAAATTTACATGTAATAATGCGGGAAAAATCCTGTTTAAGTTCTATTTACAAAGACGATCCTCCACTCGCGTATCTATGTGGAGTGTTACCGAGGACAAAACAAATGTACTAATCTAATGCTTCTAACAATAATGTTATGGAACAAATCATTTGTGAAAAATATATAATATAACATTATATAATAAGACATGAAAATCGGTTTGTAAACTGATTCTGCAAGTCAAACAGTTGGTTAATACGGTTTCAATTGTTAAAAGCAAGTGGAATATGAAACAATTCAATAGAAATAATAAGTTTAAGTACAAGATATTCTTGTACTTTTGCTTGTATTCCCCCCCCCCCCTGAAAACATTGAAAAACATTGAAAAATGGTAGGGGTATGAACTCACCGGATGAGGAATGTGTCGACTAGGATGCTAAACGTCGGATCGAGGCTTGAAAACGTGCGACGTTCCTATGTAATATTAAATGATACACAAATGTATCTAATTAGACTTGAAATCATTAATTAGATATTATTATACACTCCAAGACGCGAAAACACTTCAAATCAAGTGTTTGGAGTGACCCGGGTGACATCTATGGACGTATATGGCTCGTATATGGAGTTTACTCTTCAAGAGTAAACTCCTAAGAGAGTTCACGGCTCTATTGACCCACTCCCCATGAGTTTATGGTCGTAAACTCATGGTGGGGTGTTCTAGAGTGCTAAATGGCCTTATATCATTTTAGGGGTGATGCTAGATTTGTTTTCAAGGCATTGGAATGAAATTTGAACATGATAGGGACCAATTGAGGAGTTTACGGCCGTAAACTATGTGTTTACCGCCGTAAGATTCCCCACACACCTTCATTTGATGTTTTGGTGGTCTAAGTCAATCATGTGTGATTCAACTCATTTTTACAAGTCAAGGGGTGAATTTAGGGCACCATTTAACCCATTTATAGGAGTTTACGGCCCAGAAACCCATTCTTGGGGGGTTTACGGCCGTGAACACCAAAGGGAAGGGTTTTCATCAAGTTTAAGGCTTCTAATTCAATTGTGGTTGTTTCTAGACTTTAATCCAAGGCTATTGGTGTGTTTAAATGGCATTTTAACACTTTAAATTGAGTTTACTACCCATGAAATGGAGTTTACGGCCCAAGCATGTTCTTGGGAAGTAAACTCATGTTTACTCCCCAAAAGTTAAGTTTAAGATGTTTTAAGTCCAATCCAATAAGTCCTTAAGCCATATCTAAGCTCCAATGGTGGTTTGGAAGGGTTTTAAGGCTCAAAAACCCCATTTATATGTGT